>NC_056732.1:856128670-856319210 GCF_019279795.1 Protopterus annectens | reverse complement strand
CACTCACACATCTAGAAAAAGTAGCAATAGTGGAATTAGTAGATATTGTACTTAAGTACAATTATATTCTATTTAATGGAGAATACTACCAGCAAATAAGAGGCGTAGCAATGGGTGCGGCGTGCGCACCCACATACGCTAATATTGTGTTAGCAGCGTGGGAATCAAACTTTGTCCTGAACTCAGTATACAAACAATACTGGTCGCTTTACAGGCGATATTTGGATGACATTGTGATTTTCTGGACAGGAGGTAGTGAGAAACTAACTGAATTTCTTAACTATATTCAAAATACTACGAACTTTTTAAAGTTCACGCATACTATTTTTACTGATAGGCTACAATACTTGGATGTTGAAGTGTACAAAAATATGAACAACACAGACCTAGAAACCAAGGTTTTCAGGAAAAGTACTTTTGCAATTCCTTTTTGCATTTCTAGCGCACACCCCCACATTGTAAAAAGAATATTGTCAAGGGACAATTTGTGAGGGGGTGTCGCATGACCAGTAGGAATGAAGATTTTCTTAAGGAATGCAATATTTTGGAGGGGATGTTCTCTGCAAGAGGCCACCCATTAGAGTTTATTACAAACTTAAGAAAGGAGGTAGAGCAGAATAGATCAACTAAATACAAACCAATAAAGGGTACAGTGACAAACAACATCAACCCAAGTAATGATGCTGAAATTTTGGTTGATACTAACAAAAATAATAACATAGGAGAGTTTCATTATAAATTGGCACTGGTTATGGAATTCAGTTTATTTAACCTTAAGGTGAAAAAGATTTTTCAGAGGGAGTGGGATAAATTTATTTCTTTATCTGATATTTCGAATATTAAAGAAGATACTCCCAAAATAGTATATAAGAATGCTAGAAGCATAAAAAAGTTACTTGAAAACAACAAGATGAATGGTAGTAACAATATCCCAAATAAGGCTGTTATATCTAATAAAATCAATGGAACTTTTCAATGTGGACACTGTAATCAGTGTCAATATGTTTGCAACAAAAGTGAGATGTTGTTATTAGCTAGGGACATTAACATTAACAGTACAGGATACTATAACTGTGAATCCCAGGGAGTGGTGTATATGGCAACGTGTTCACAATGCAACTCTTACTATGTCGGTAAGACAGAAAGAGCGTTGAAAAAAAGAATTTATGAACACACTTATGAGATACTTAGGAAAAAAGAAGCAAATGCTCTATATAAGCACACAAGAATATGTGAAGACTCAAAGTTTTCTTTTTGTGCTTGAGCAGGTTAAGAAGGAAATGAGAGGTGGTCTCTGGGAAGAATGGCTAGAATTTAAAGAATTATGGTGGCAAATACTGGTAGATGCCACAAGTTCCCCTGGTCTAAATGAGCACATTTCATTAACCTCAGTGTTAAAACTGAGAGCAGCTAGAATATAGCTTACATTGGCAATGGTTCTATAAGAACAGTAGATGGTGCTATTTAAACACTAACAGATTGGGTTTTAATGAATAAATTAATTTTCTAGTAACACTTGGATTTTTATTTAGGATTATTTATTGAAATGAACTTATTTAACATGAAATATGGTTATATGCATATACAGACAGATTTTACAATGGTTTTAGCAAGAATGTACGAGTGTTTTTAATGTTTTAACACTAGTCATATTTTGTATGGAATGAGCCTTTCCTTTTTGGTGTAGATAGGATGTAATGTATTTTCATTGGCTGTTTTAAACTTGATTGGAGTATTTAATGAGCAACTTCTGATGAATTATTTGTCTGATGAAGTCTTATGTGGTGATGTGGACGAAAACGCACTGTGTTTATAAAGCGTTTACAATTTGTGGTCGTACTCAATAAAGTGTGCTCTTTTTCCAGTTGGTGCACAGTTTCCGTGTTTTTGGACTTACAGGTTTGAGTACATCTTGTTGGTGAATATGTAGAAAAGCAAGGTAGATAGAACTGACCCCTATGCAACCCATCTTTTAACCCTTGTGAGATGGACACTGAAGCAATAGTGAGGAACCAGTCTTAAACTGAAATCTACTGCTCTAAATTGCTGAACCAGCTTGTGTTTTTCTCATTAATTCCTGTTGCTAGTATAGTCTGTGTTAGAAAGTTTTGTTTTACTATATCAAGTGCTTTGCTAGGGTCAAAAATCCCACTCCATTTATTATTTTTACCAATACTGGGTACAGTATCACCAATGTTTGTCCAAATTGCTCTCATGGTCAATCTTTATGTTGAGAATCCATGTTGCTGAGATTGAAGAATTATATAGGAAGGGAACTAGTACAATGTTAGCTTTTCCAGAAAATTACCTATAATTGCAGGATAAATATGGCCTAAAAAGCAGAGCCTGTGTTTGAAGTAACCGTTTTCTGAACATATTTGACTATACCAGATTTAGATATTGTGGACCTGATCTTTTGTGTAATGAATAGGTTAAGGTTGTATTAGAGTGAGTTGACCATTTGCTTGTTACCAAGAGAAATAAACCAAAAGTGAAAATTGCCTGGGCTGGTTGGGCTGTCATTGTTCATCTATTCTAGTAGCAGTTTAATATATTTTTCTTGTCTGTATTCTTCATGGGTAGATATTCTTGTAAGAGATGACATCTGACAAAGAAGATATTTACCTAAGTCTTGTATTAAGGGATGATAAGACTATTTAGTTGTGGGTGGTTTACGAATTTACTTATGCTGACTTCACAACATAAATTTGCCAGTTTGTGTTGGAAAAAAGAAGCTAGGCTACATAACTGATTAAGTGTATTAATATGCAGCAGACAAAAAAAGTTAGAGTTGTTCTAAGCTGAAAAATAGAAGTGTAAAACAGATGCACCTTTCTGTACTGCTGGGATTCATTTGGCAGTAGCTCAAACAAAGACCTAAAATAGTGCAGAGATTTTATTTATATAATTTATTATGTTTTTTCTTCATAATTAAATAGACATGCTTTTATTATTTGAACTGATAAACAAAACACAATATGTGACAGAAACATACAGTAAGTTATTACAAAGGAATGTCAGTATTGAACTTAATATTGTTAAATAAGATATTTAAATATTTAAACTGTTATTTTTCTGTCAGAAATGGTTTTGAAAACGTTTGAAATGAATCAATGCAAACTTCATGATAAAGTTTGTTAATTTTGGTTTTAATAAAAAAATAATTTGCTAAAAATAAGTTGCCAGTTTTGCTGAAGATGAGATTTGGGTTAGCAGTGCTGCATTTTCAGTGTGCAAGGTTACAAGATTTACTTAATTTCAAAAATTGTTTAGGATGCATATTGTAATTGACTGCTGGATCTTACAGAATGGGCTTTGTACCATCTAATAACATTTTGGCACATTCCACAGGTGAGTGAAAATATTTATGAGAAAGGTAATTTAGATTGTTTCCAGATAGACCAGGCTTCATCTTTTATATTTAGGAGTGCTTTTTCCTCCAGTTCCATTAGTGCTTCTCTCTTCCTGGAAGTCCCAGAGCCACCATCCATCCCTGGGTCTAACAATTCCTGGACTTTTTTCCAAGTGAACCAGGTCAGTATGGATCTTAACAGCATCCTAGGTGGGTCATGCCTGCAATAAATACTGCTGAGCAGGGATGACTTTTTTATGACTTTCCATCTTATCCTTGTCCCTCTCCTGCACTCACTGACTTGCATCTGAGGGCTACTCTCCTCTATTGAGCACATGTCTCCTCAGGGAGTGCCATAGACAAGAGTCCTTCACCCTGAGATGGGCATACCAATCTCTCCTTGTCAGTGCCTCAGAATCCCACGCTGCTAATTGAACCCTGGTCACATTCACCTTTCTTAGGGCTTTATACTTCGACATAATGGCTCAGGTTAGATTTAGGATTGGTTTGATCTCTGTTGTTAGCCAGCTGTTTATGTCTGGCTATAATAGACTACTGACATAGGAGAAGTACGTTGATTGTAGTTGTTTTAAGGAGGAGGTTAAAAAGGTTTAGTCCTGCTTCTGTGTTGAAGCAGTGTGAAATTCACAAGTCGTCAGGTACTAGCTAATTTCTTTAATTGTCTAATTTTCATATTTTAAATAAGAAATAATAGCAAAACTGGCAACCACAAATACAAGCATACAAACTTTAATAAAAAGAATTGCAGAGGATAAGAGCTTTCACAATGAGTGCTTCATCAGATAGATCTATTGTGGAACACCAATCAATTATATTTAAAACACAAAACAACAAATCACAAGACAGTATCAATTAGACATTACTCAAATCAGTGATGCAGTTTCCAAGCCTTTAAAGCTGGTCTACAAGGCATATTCTCATTTAGTCCTGGAGCTTTATCAGCTGGTAGAGTCGTAATCCATTTTAGTTTAGCTAGTTCAGTTGCATTCTTTAGCTCTCCTCCCCTAATACTTGGTACAACAACTTGTAAAGCCATAAAAGTAAAAGAATGGCCCTGCATTTTCAGCACTATGTTTAAACAAGGCATTAGAAAGCTTTTTAAGCTTGATGTCACTCACATGCTGCAGAATACTATCCTTAAATAACCAATTGTTTATACCTACATAAAAAGATGTACATGACTTACAGCTTGCCAGAAAAACTAAATGTTTAATTCTACAATCAACATATGTTTTACAACTATAGCTAATGCCAGAAATCGGATGTACAAATACATTCAACTTATTAATAAATTTGCATTCTTTACAGTTGCAACACGGAAAAGTACCATTACAAATCCATGACATTTTTAGGCTCCTTTTTCAGCCCATAGCACATCTGTCTCTTCAAAGAATAATTATTCCTAAATGCTAAACTGGGCTTCTCACCTACAATATGTCTAATATTATCATCTGAAAGTAGTATCAGCCAATTCCTTTTAATTATATCACAAATAATTCCTATACTACTGCTGCATGTTAGAACCACTCTATTATTCATTCCATTTTTCTTCATATCATTTTGTCTTTCGGTCAAGGTCTGCTTCCCTTCTATGAGATATCAAGCAACATACTAGGGAAGAAAATTGGTGTACTTCATTATGACTGTAACCCCTATCATTAAATTCTTTGCTGAACTGCTTCTCAGCATTCAAAAAATCTTCATCATCGGTGTGCAGTCTAGACATTCTATGAAACTGGGCCTTAAGCACATTTCTATAAATGTGGAGGATACATACTAGAGCAATGTAGCATATTATTCCCTCAACATTCTTTGCTAAACATACATGTACTTACTTTTCCATCATGACCCACAAGTATACATACATCTTAGAACTCAACAGTGTGCAAGGAATACTTCAACGTAAATCTAAAACAGGAGCTACATCCTTCTAAATATAAAATACATTATTTCAACAAATCTATTGTACACTCCATAAAATAAATACATCATCCACAAATTCTTTATAGAGTTTCAGAAAAGATAAATATTTGTGGTTATTAAATACATGCGCATTTTCTCAGTTTGCCATTACTAAGTTGGCATAGCTATTTGCTCAAGGCATTCCCTTTGCAACGCCTTGCTTTTGCCAAGAAAACACATTATTAAAAACAAAGACATTGTTTTCAAGCACAAGCTCTAAAAAAAAAATGAGGTTGATCTTTTCACATGTATAATCACTACAATTCCTCAGTATATTCCTAATAGATTCAGTACCATAATCATTCAGGACTAAGTAAAAAGGACGTTAACATCTAGAGTGATCAAATACATCCCCTTAATTCTTCTACACATTTCAACAAAATCCTGAAATGCACATAAAAAATCCTCAGTATCCTTAAGGACCACTGAGGTCTTCTCTAGTATTGGTTTGAATTCATTCTCTGTAAAAATAGAAAGAGGATCTGTCATCCAACCATTTCCCCGAGACAATGGCTTGCATAGGAGGGTTGTCCAGATTCTTGTGAATCCAGGTAGCCCATGTATACTAGGAATCATAGGTTTCTCTACAAAAAGGAATGTGTAAATCTCATCTGTTATCATTCTACTCATAAGCAAATCATATAAGTTCTCATGCAACTTTCTGATAAGCATGTCCACATCCTTCTTAGGTACTTTAATATATGTTCGATTATCATCAAGCATATCAAACATGCTATTCAAGTACATGTTCATATCTAGGATGACAATCACACCCCCTTTATCAGAAGGGGTGAATATATATATATATATATATATATATATATATATATATATATATATGTGTGTGTGTGTGTGTGTGTATATATATATTAGGGTTAGTATGTAGTTGTTCTAATGCCTTCCATTCATCTTTAGTGAAATTATAAAATTTAGATGAATGCTTATCATTAAGCCTTTAAATATTTTTCTTTCACATACCTTTAAAAATGTCCCCATACATGGATGTAATTGTGGAATAAACATTCTGGGTCTCCCCAAAGTATGTGGATCCTTGGAGGGCATGGAAGGAAAAAGCATTTTCAACATGATGTTTCTGACAAAAAACTTAAGACATTAAACAGAGTCACTGACCTTTGAACACTTTGCGGGAATGAAGGAAAGCCCCTTATTTAATAATTAAATTTGTTGTTCACTTATGGCAACTGAGGATAAGTTAACCACTAAAGTGTTTAATTCAATTTCATCAGCATACTCAAATCCTCTGAAAGTTTGCATGACTTCCGGTCCCTGCTTAAGGACTGCCTCCTCTGAGACAACACTGGAAGCTTCAACATAGCTGGCAAACATGGAAAAACTGAAGGAGAGGTTGCAGCAGCATTCACTAATTTCTTCTTTCTAGCACCTTCCACTGCAAAGGAATTAAGTTTTGTAGCCTGAGAATAACCATTGGATCTATCATGTGCAGCCAAGGCATAAATCATAGTGGAAGAAGTAGACAAGGTTTGCAGAAAGTTCACTTCTTTAGCTCTAGAAGTGGACTTGGTATTGGGATTATTATTATCCTGTCCTGTCAGTTTAACAGTTTTGGATGCTCAAGGCCAAAGGAAAATATGTCCATTTTTAAAATCAAAATGATCTTGTTGTGGCTTCTTTCTTTTTTGCTGCTGCATGTGATCATCTTAGACTGAAACCATCACCAGAACATCAACTATTTTACATTGTTACCCCGAGGGGTGTCAGGGTGCTGCACTTGCCTACCTATGGTGACATTTATCCTAAACTACTGAGAAAAAGGCAAGCTCTGAATTTAGAGCCTAGTTTTAATTATATGTGATTATTAATAGACTCTTTTTACACCCATTGAGAATGAATTGGTTAATAAGATAAAGGAGATACAGAGTTAATTTCAATGTAATTTTAAGTTGGATTCCACTTGGAGACCCACTACGTTTGTTCTGCAATTACATCCATGTATGGAGGCATTTTTAAGGATATGTGAAATAGAAATATTTAAAGAGCTTAATGATAAGCATTCATCTAAATTTATAATTTAGGTAAAGATAAATGGAAGGCATTAGAACAACTGCATACTAACCCTAATATATGCCAACTTAGTAATGGCAAACTGAGAAAATGTGTATGTATTCAATAACCACAAATATCTATCTTTTCTGAAACACTATAAATGATTTGTGGATGATATATTTATTTTATGGAGTGGTACGATAGAAATGTTGAAAGAATATATTTTATATTTAGAAGGATGTAGCTCCTGTTTTAGATTTATGTTGAAGAATTCCTTGCATACTGTTGAGTTCTAAGATGTATGTATACTTGTGGGTCATGATGGAAAAGTAACTACACGTATGTTTAGCAAAGAATGTTGAGGGGAATAATATGCTACATTGCTCTAGTATGCATCCTCCACGTTTATAGAAATGTGCTTAAGGCCCAATTTCATAGAATGTCTAGACTGCACACTGATGATGAAGATTTTTTGAATGCTGAGAAGCAGTTCAGCAAAGAATTTAATGATAGGGGTTACAGTCATAATGAAGTACACCGATTTTCTTCCCTAGTATGTTGCTTGATATCTCATAGAAGGGAAGCAGACCTTGACCAAAAGACAAAATGATATGATGAAAAATGGAATGAATAATAGAGTGGTTCTAACATGCAGTAGTAATATAGGGATTATTTGTGATATAATTAAAAGGAATTGGCTGATACTACTTTCAGATGACAATATTAGACATATGGTAGGTGAGAAGCTCAGTTTTGCATTTAGGATGATTATTCTTTGCAGAGACAACTGTGATATGGGCTGAAAAAAAGCCTAAAAATGTCATGGATTTGTATGGTACTTTTCCATGTTGCAGCTGTACAGCATGTACTTTTATCAGTAAGTCAAATTTATTTATACATCCAATTTCTGGCATTAGCTATAGTTGTAAAACATATGTTGATTGTAGAACTAAACATCTGGTTTATCTGTCAAGCTGTAAATCATGTACATCTTTTTATGTAGGTAAAACCAATTGGTTATTTAAGGAGTGTATTTTGCAGCATATGAGTGACATCAAGCTTAAAAAGCTTTCTAATGGCTTGCTTAAACATAGTGCTGAAAATGCAGGGTGCTCTTTAACTTTTATGGCTTTACAAGTTATTGCACCAAGTATTAGGGGAGGAGATCTAAAGAATGCAACTGAACTAGCTGAACTAAAATGGATTGTGACTCTACCAGCTGATAAAGCTCCAGGACTAAATTAAAATATGACTTGTAGACCAGCTTTAAAGACTCAAAAACTACATCACTGATCTGAGTAATGTCTAATTGATACTGTCCTGTGATTTGTTGTTTTGTGTTTTAAATAGAATTGATTGGCATTATACAATAGATCTGATGGCGCACTTGTTGTGAAAGCGCTTATCCTCTGCAATTCTTTTTTATTAACATTTGTATACTTTTAGCCGTGGTTGCTGGTTTTGTTATTATTTCTTACATGGTCATTTTGTATAGAGACTGGCTTTCAGCTGTAGTTGCTATTTTTATTTTCATATTTTAAGCAGAAGGTCACATTGGCAGGGAATAGATTGAAACCAGCATGTTATAGTTAGAAATAATGGGACAGTGACAGCAGAGTACAGGGAGTATAATTTAAAAAGCAGAAAAAGAGATTGTGATATGTTTGTTATTAAATGATCGAGAAGGTTGTGTGTATCTGATTTATTTTTGGGATAGGAGAGGACATTTAATGATCTGTAGAATTCCAAGGCCTGCCAGCAAGTCAGTAGCTTCAGAATTCTGACCATAGAGAAAATTTAATTTGAAATCTCCAAGGATGACAATGAATTTCTCTTTTGGAATGTAGTTAATTATTTGATTGAAAATTTGTACATAGTAGATGGAATGGCTAGTTTGGTCCACTTTCATTGGTGATCTTTGGTTGAAGATGCACATATATTTAGAGAGATAATTTGTATAAGAACATTCTACTGTTCAAATATCTACTCACTAGCCCATGGCAGTTAATGTGGTTTTGGTCTTAGAGAAAGTAATTTAAGCTAGGGGTGGTATATCTTACCTAGCATTCATTTATTGCCAACATGTCATGGCCATGGGCTATAAAGGAAGTTTTCAGCTGTTTTAACTTATTATTGGTACTTCCTCTGATTATCAAACAAACTTTTGAATAGGATAATATACAGTCCAATTTGGAGATGGGGTGAAAATAATGATTCAGACTGGTTTCAATACTTCTTTTTAGAAGGTGTTTGAGAATTAAGTACTTTTAGATTTTTTGAGATACTTTGCTCTTAGGTTAGTACTAAGCTAACTGCCATTACAAGCCAAGCCAATTATCCCCTGTGAGACTCAAACCCTGCACTTTGTGTTTGTAAGGTAAACACCTTAACCATTAGGCCACCCTCCCAACTCTTGAGAAATACTTCCATTTGAAATGAGGGGTGTAAGACTTGGTGGGGAAATGATTTATGATATCATGGAGCTATACTGCTGAGGAAATGGTTCATAGGTTCAAAGGTAGATACTAGGCTATCTGCCCTAGGGCATTTATAAGCCTAGCCAGAGTGTATCTGGCTTCTGCCTCCCTATTAGATTAGCCTACTGTGCCTCTGTAAAGTAGGTCACAGAAGGTACCCTTTTAAGATTAGTTTACTGTGCCCCTGTCTAGCAGAGACACAGAAGAGATCCCAGAAGTGAATTTGCGATTTCCCATCCACGTGTCCAGATTTTGCTTGAAGAGGGTCAGTGAGGGGCTATGTCTAACATGAATTGGGATTCTATTCCAGAGTAAGGGGAGCCTCTGGGAAAGAAATCTGTCCCTCCAGCACATCCTATTTATTTTTGTGCTGAGGTTTAGGTCCCTGGAGCGTGTAGCTCTAAGGGACTTGGATTTTTTGAGGTGGAGCATGTCCATTAATTCTGAGTTTGACATGGCTTTATACGTCAGGCATAGATCACCTCTGAGTAGGCAGTAAGCAACTGAGAAGAGCTGGAGTTTCTTTAGTCGAGCTGCATAGGACATCTGTTTGTAGCCAATGATCCTCTTGGTGAGGTACTTTTGGGGTCTCTCCAGTTGCTGCAGGTGTCGGGTAAGGTACATCCCAAAAGGGGCATTGTATTCAATTATGGGCCTGATGAGTGATGAGTAGAGGGGCACAATGACCTCTCTTGATCTAGATGCGAACCCTTTCGTGATAAGGTGGGCTATATAGAAGGTCTTTCTAACCACTTTGGAAACATGATTATGAAAGGAGAGATTACTGTCTACGCTGGTCCCCAAATCTCTAATTACTTCTTCCGTACTTAATGGATTACCACCTATGTGGTAATTTGTGGGCATCTTGTCTTTCCCAAAGGGGATGACTATGCACTTTTTAGCATTTAGCTTGAGGCCATGGCTCTGGCACCAAGTATCGGTCTCTGTGAGACCCTTTTGGAGGATGCTTGTCTCAGCTAGAGATTCGATTATGGCCACCAGTTTGCAGTCATCTGCGAACTTTGTCAGCCATAATCCCCCCATATTAGCCTGAACCTCAGAGAATTATATACCGAACAAGAGAGGTCCCAGAACTGAGCCCTGTGGGATGCCACTTGTAACTGGTTTGGATTCGGACATGGCACCTGCGATTCTGGCCATGTGGGTTCCATCTCTGAGCCAGTTTGCAACCCATCTTGTGATATAAGGGTTGATATTTAAGCTGGTCAGCTTATTTATGATGCTGGAGTGGGGTATTGTGTCGAAGGCTTTTGCGAGGTCCAGGTAGGCTGTGTGGACTACCTTGCCCTCATCTATGGCTTTCGTAACTGTTTCAAAGAAATCAACTAGGTTTAAGAGGCAAGATCTGCCCTTAACAAAGCTGAATTGGGTGGGGTCTAGTGTCTGGAGGCTCCCAATGTCTTTGTTTATGAGTTCCATGATAATACGCTCCATAGCATTACAGACCAGACTAGTCAAGCTTATGGGGCAATAGTTTCCAGGGTCCGTTGTGGCACCACCTTTGTGGAGTGGGACCACTATAGCGGTACGCCATTCTTTGGGTATATATCCGGTAGTAAGGCTAAGTTTGAACAGTGACTTAATGTGAGGGTTCAGTTCTTCTTGGAGCTCATGTAAGACACAGCCTGGGACACCGTCCGGTCCCATAGATGCTTTGTTTTTTGCTTTGGAGAGGGCAGCTTTCACCTGTGCATCTGTGATGTCAGGGAGGTTACATTCAGTTGGGATAGGCATTTGCTCCTTTGTGGGGGAAGGGGGGGAGAAGTTTGCACTGAATCTGTCTGCCAGGATGTTGGCTATGTCTGTAGGTTCAGTATATTTTGTACCGTTATGCAACAATTCAGAGCATATCTGGGAGTTTACACCCATGTTCCTGACATAACTAAAGAAGGCCTTGTGATTATCTTTAGTGTCTAGGGCAATTTTTCTTTCGAAACTGGCCTTTGATGATTTTATGAGGGATTGAAGCTTCTTGCTAATACTGATCAGAGATGCCTTCCCTTTTTGGGATTTTGCTCTGTCATGTAGTAGCTTCCTCCTTCTGTTGTATAGCTTATTTATGGCCGGGGTCCACCAGACCGGTCTCCTGTTTTTGGAGGAGTGAGTCTTGGTTTTATTTGGGATAACATGAGCCATGCATTCCTGCAGGTGCTCATAGAATGCATTTGTAAAGAATTCTGTGGATTGGGCTGTATTATCCTCTGGCCCAGGGGCTTTGAAGGATTCCACCTCAGTCTTGAGAAGTGCAAAGTTGGCTTTTGAGAAATTCTTTACAGTGATTTCCTTGGCTGGGGGTGGGGATGGGATATGGATGTCCAGGGAAATTTGTTTATGGTCTGATCTTACCAATGAGGGGTTTACCTCTGGTGTGGAACATAGAGTCCCCATGTTGGTGATGACCAGGTCCAATATGTTGTTCCCTCTTGTGGGAGTGGTGACCAGTTGTTCCATTGCGTTAGAGTTTATAAATTCAAGGAACCATTGGGCGAGGGGGTTTGGGCTTGAATAGTTTTCCCAGTCAATGTTTGGGTAGGTGAAGTCACCCAATAACATACTGTTTGGAGAGACCTTCATATTTTCCAGTGTTCTCAGGAATGCCAAGTGGGGTTCATGTAACAGGGAGGGTGTTCTGTAGCAGACTACAAACTGAAAGGCAGTTTTGCCCATTGTTAGTTGCACATGGATGGTTTCCGATGCTTCGTGCAGTGCCACTAACCTGGAGGTGTAGGTATCTTTGATGAATATAGATACTCCCCCTCCTTTTGTGCTTTGGTCTGAGTTTTGGGGCTGAAACGCATGGTATGAGTTATAACCTGATAGTGCTGGGGTGCTCTCAGTAGCCTTGAACCAGGTTTCTGTTACTGCACAGACATCAATTTTCTCCATACTGAGGAGAGCCTCGAGTGCATGCATCTTGAGGTTTAGACTTCTGGCATTGAGTAGCATTACCTTTAGTTTTTTTATCCTTGGGTTGTCTATGGAGGTGGGTTTGTCCTTTGAGCCTTGCCTGAAAAAGGCACTATGGGGGTGGCAAGAGCCTTGGCCAGTATACGAAAGCCTAAGGGTGAGAGGTGCAAGCCGTCACTAGCGAAGCAACGTGGCTTGTCGAGCATGTCATCCCAGGCTGACAGACACTGGATCACCTTTGAATGACACCAATACTTTAGTCAATTGTTGAAACTGATCATTTTGTCTTTATACTTTGGCATCATTCTTGGTGAGGCAAGATGCTACTCAAGATCAGGGTCATACCAGCCTGGGCTACATGGTCAGAGAGATCCTCTATGTCTCTTTTCATGTAGCAGGCAAAACAGCACTCCTGTGCGAAAGGCAGATGCACGGCTCAAAAACAAACGTGAAAATCCAATAGAAAAAGAGCCAGCATACTGTGTACAAAAGATCCACTTTATTTGAACAAAATCAGACCGGTTTCGGCCAGAAAAATATCACAGCCTTCCTCAGTGTAAAAAATATTAAATGCTACAGCTTTGACTAAACATTAAATACACATATCTAAAGGCTGATTGGTCCATCCTAGAATTGTTCATTCAAACCGGGAGGGAACAACCCACCCAGTTTCACAATCTGCTTTTTTTCTTTGTTATTTAAGATAGAGTGCTACCCCATTTTATTGGATTTATTGCCCTTCACAATATCAATAACCATAAATGAAAACCTGGCAGTAGAATGTGTCAGATGATGTTTATAAAGTGCATTAGAAGCCTTTTTATTTTTAGTGTTACTGATATGTTCTGAAATTCTTATTCTTAATGGATGCGAAGTCTGACCGATGTAAAAAGAACCACAGGTACATATAGCTTGATATACTAGCCAATCAGTACTACAATTGGCAAAAAACTGTGTATCATAAACTACCGAACAATTGCGGCTGGAAAATTGTTTAGATTTGACCACCTTATCACAGTGGATACAATGTCCACATGGATAACAGCCAACTAGTGGCTCCCCCATTATAGTAGTTTGCATGTATTGAGAAGGTTGATGCATAGACCCATGTTTATAATGGTTGAAACAGGAACCAAGATTTTTGCCTTTACGGTATGAAAATTGACATCTATTGGGTATAATTTGAGCTAGCTCATCATTATATTGTAGTATGTTCCAATGTCTCCTGACACTTTCAATTAAGTTAACCGTGTTCCTGGCATATGTTGTAACCAACCTGATGGGTTGTGTTGTTGTGACGTCATGATCTTTATATCTCAAAATTTCCTCCCTATTTGTTGAATTGACCAAATTGCTTGCCTGCAACACATACCCCATGCCATAACCCCTAGCTTTAAATCTGTTTGTAAGATCCTTCCTTTGGCTCTGAAATGAAGAATCATCAGTACAAATTAATTTTAATCTAATGAATTGCGATTTGGGAATGTTACGGGCTATGTGTGGAGGATGAAAACTGGACGCGTGGAGAATGGCATTGTATTGGGTATATTTTCTGAATACTTCGGTACTCAGCATATGGTCTGGTAATCTATTGATGGTCACATCCAAAAACATGATACTGTTTAAATCATAAGGAACAGTAAATTGTAATCCCCATGAATTGTTATTCAGATAAGATATGAATCCATGTAACATATCAATCTCTCCTTTCCATACCATTCAGCAATCGTCTAGAAAACATCTCCAAATGTCAATGTGTTCTAAATAGATGTTATTCTCATGATCATAAATGAGCTGTTTTTCAACAAATGTCATAAACAAATCGGCATAAATGGGGGCAAAAGAAGCCCCCATTGCTGTACCTTTTGTTTGTAAGTAATTAGTGTCCTGATAGAAAAATGCATTACTACTGAGAACATATCCTGCTAGCTGTACCAAAAAATAATTGAAATCAGAATGATATAGATTAGCCACCTCCAGCCAATAACTTAGGGCCTCCAAACCGGATTCATATGGGATGTTTGTATATAAAGTGCACACATCTAGCGTGCACATCAACCAATCAGGTTCTAATTGGCTGTCTGAAATTATCTGCAGAAAATTTGTAGTGTCCTGTAATCTAGAACGGACTAGATGGAGCAGGGGCTTCAAGTGTTTGGTCATATACAAAGATAGGGGTTCTGTAATATAACCCTTACCTGAGACAATTGGTCTGCCGGGTGGATGTAATGGATTTTTGTGGATTTTTGGCAGAAAATAGATGTACTGATTGGCCGGGTCCTGAATCATAAGTTGTTGCATGATATCATTGGTGATAATAGCTTCATCCCTGGCCTGAATTAAAAAATTATCGATTCATTTTTTTAAACGATGAATGGGATTAATATGCATCTCAAAATAATATCTACCATCAGACAACTGTCTTTTAGCTTCCTGATCATAATCTTTCCAATTTAACACAACCACGGCTCCACCTTTGTCCGCTGGAATGATGGCAATATTCTTGTTATTTTGTAGTTCCAGAATAGCTTGTTTTTCTACAATAGTTACATTGTTCAGTTTATAATATGTCTCTGACCTAGAAAAATGCAGATCTTTGAGAACGCTATTCTGGAACTGATGTACCAAAGGATGCATTGGGGGAGTAAAAGATGATTTATGATATACAAATTTGTCATCAGCAAAATTGGTATCATCATTACCAAAAAACAATCTTAAATTTAAAGTTCTACAAAAGGACATTAAATCTTGAGCAAACATTTCTTCAGACACCAGAAACCCGGAATGTAAGTTAAGCCTTTATTGAGCACAGACAAATGGATTGGAGATAGCACAAGATCAGATAAGTTTAAAACATTACTGTTGTAATCTGTGACTAATTCTGTATGACCATTTTCAACAAACTCTGAATATTGTCTATGCCTCCTGTGTTTGCATCTTCCCCGCCGATACTTGGGCCTAAAGGGACAGACAATGTTGTCCTTTTTGGTAATGGTGAACTTGATACTGATTGAAATTTGTTATCTGTACAAGAAGAAATGTCCTCAGTCGAGGACCCAGTATCATGGCCAGATTTTCTCAGAATAGAGCGTGGTCTCTTTCTCTTTGAAGTCTTTGATAATGAAGGTGTAAATCTCACATGCTTAGCATTATTTAAAAAAGGATTGCCCTGCTGGTAATCAGTCTGATCCCTCCTAATTTTTTAAATTTTTCTGCTTTTTTAAGTTGTTGTTCCAAATTATTAAGATCTGTGGCCACTTTATTAAGGTGTTTATTGTAATAGGGTTCACCTTCAAAAGGTTTGACATCATCCACCAATCTGGTTACTGCATCAATTTCTTTAGCAATGACTCGATCATAATATTTGGATAGAGCTTCCACAAAGGACATGCTGGCTTGCTGCTGTATTTGAGACCACTGATCACTTAGCTCCGAGTCCACTGTCCCCACATGAGGTTGTATGCGTACTCTCAGACCTCGAGGGGTTATCACTTTGGCAATATATGCCTTGAATAATTTGGAATGCCAAATGTTGGATCTGAGAGTACGAAGCTGTTTAAATAAGCCTTCAAATGCTAGAGTACAGGTAGACTCGGAACTAAGTGCATCATTGGTACTGTTGTTATGTTGAATGGATGTCCAGGGAAATTTGTTTATGGTCTGATCTTACCAATGAGGGGTTTACCTCTGGTGTGGAACATAGAGTCCCCATGTTGGTGATGACCAGGTCCAATATGTTGTTCCCTCTTGTGGGAGTGGTGACCAGTTGTTCCATTGCTTTAGAGTTTATAAATTCAAGGAACCTTTGGGCGAGGGAGTTTGGGCTTGAGTAGTTTTCCCAGTCAATGTTTGGGTAGTTGAAGTCACCCAATAACATAGTGTTTGGAGAGACCTTCATATTCTCCAGTGTTCTCAGGAATGCCAAGTGGGGTTCCTGTAATAGGGAGGGTGTTCTGTAGCAGGCTACAAACTGAAAGGCAGTTTTACCCACTGTTAGTTGCACATGGATGGTTTCCGATGCTTCGTGCAGTGCCACTAACCTGGAGGTATAGGTATATTTGATGAATATAGATACCCCCCCTCCTTTTGTGCTTCGGTCCGAGTTTTGGGGCCAAAACACATGGTATGAGTTATAACCTGATAGTGCTGGGGTGCTCTCAGTAGCCTTGAACCAGGTTTCTGTTACTGCACAGACATCGATTTTCTCCATACTGAGGAGTGCCTCGAGTGCATGCATCTTGAGGTTTAGACTTCTGGCATTGAGTAGCATTACCTTTATTTTTTATCCTTGGGTTGTCTATGCAGGTGGGTTTGTCCTTTGAGCCTTGCCTGAAAAAGGCACTATGGGGGTGGCAAGAGCCTTGGCCAGTATACAAAAGCATAAGGGTGACAAGTGCAAGCCATCCCTAGCGAAGCAACGTGGCCTGTCAAGCATGTCATCCCAGGCTGACAGACACTGGATCCCCTTTGAATGACATCAATACTTTAGACAGTTGTTGAAACTGATCATTTTGTCTTTATACTGTGGCATCATTCTTGGTGAGGGCAAGATGCTACTCAAGGTCAGGGTCATACCAGCCTGGGCTACATGGTCAGAGAGCTCCTCTATGTCTCTTTTCATGTAGTCCAGGGAGGTACGTCTCATGTCATTCACACCAGCATGGACAATGACGGAGTCATACTTGTACTTGCTTTGGAGTGACCCGAGTGCTTGCATTATGTGGTGGATCCTGGCACCTGACAGGCAGCTTACAGTGACCTTCTCCTTTTTCAGTCTGGTGAGGGGGATGTCAGTGTGCTGGACAATAGAGTCCCCTATAACAAGTGTATTTGGTGTGTTGTTTGGCCTTAAGGGCTGTGGCTGTGAGGCACACTGATTTTGTGAGATATGTGATTCGTGGGTATTGAGGGGTGGCTGTTGCTTGGATATCTGGTTAGGAGGTCTTTGCTGTTTAGGCAGATTTTTATTTAGAGCCTCCAAGTATGTTTTTCTGTGTTTATATGTTGGGTATGCAGATGCAAAAGGTCTGTGTGAGACTGGATTTGTGGTGTGGGTGGTTACCTTTTCCTCCTGACTGACTGTGCCAGTCTTGGGTTGAGAGAGCTCTGCCTCCAGTTTGGCTGTGTAACTGCATCTCTCAAATGTATTAGAGTTTGTTGGAAAGAGGAGAGGGTTGTCTGTGTACATAAGGCAATTGTAACATTGCCTCAAAATTCCCAGATTCACCAGCTGGACTGGAGAGTAACCTTGAAACTGACACTTGCACATACCAGATTAGTATAGGGAACTGTTTTTTTACTGATCAGATTAGGAAAGGGAACTGATTTTTCACTTGATCAGGAAAGACCAATCGGGAGCCTAATACTTATGACAAGTCAAGGAGGATGTAGTGCTTTAGTTAGTTGGTGTTTCCTTATAAGAGCTGAGCAAGTGCAGGGCTTTAGAAAGAGAATAGAGTGATTACTTTGAGAGTTTGAACAGTTCTAAGGGAAAAAGTGAAGAGCAGACTTTGTGGAGCCTGGAATAGTTTAAACCTGTTTAGGTGGCGCTGCCCGATGCTGCTCAGTGCGCAAAACCACACAACAAGAGAGTTGTAGGGTTTTAAGAGAGAGAGATCAAGGAGTTTAGAATTGACCCAGAATGGACAATAAAACTACAGCTTCTAGGTAGTAACCACTCCTCCAGGGACAGGCAGGCTGTTCAGTGTTAACCACTCCCACTGGTGAACACAGAGACTTCCCTTTAGCCCAAGCAAGCACTGGCCTTCTAGAAACTTCCAAACAGTTCAGAACAGCAAATCTGTAACTGAACTTTCTTAACTTTCAGAAAGTTGGAAAAAAGCAAGATTTTTTTATTTTGTTTTTTTCTTTTTCTTGTAGTTTTAAGGTAGCAGAGATACACAAGCAGCAAAATAATCACAACAGTGCAATAAATGACCCCACACTTGAGTGCTAGGCCAAAATCAGGTAAAATGCAGTTTTTAGATAAAAAAACTATTTTAAATTAAGTGCAAGACAGGAAATGCAGTAAACAGGCTCTAGATGTGTTCCAAGTACTGTTACTGTTACAGATATAAACTTTAGCAAGTCAGAAAATGCCAAAAAGTAGGTGGCAAAGCAATAAAACTTAAGAAAAAAATCAGAAGAAAATACTTAAAATCACAAAAGTGGCTCCTTTTCTTCTCTCAGTGTTTTCTCCCCTTGGTAGGTGCTTCAGCAACAACTAGCAAGCCTGAAAAGATGCCAAAACCACGAGGCAGCCGGGTTTTAAGAGAGAGAGATCAAGGAGTTTAGAATTGACCCAAAAATGGCCAATAAAACTTACAGCTTCTATGTAGTAACCACTCCTCCAGGGACAGGCAGGCTGTTCAGTGTTAACCACTCCCACTGGTGAACACAGAGACTTCCCTTTAGCCCAAGCAAGCACGAGCCTTCTAGAGACTTCCAAACAGTTCAGAACAGCAAATCTGTAACTGAACTTTCTTAACTTTCAGAAAGTGGGAAAAAAGCAACATTTTTTTTTCTTGTAGTTTAAAGGTAGCAGAGATACACAAGCAGCAAAATAATCACAACAGTGCAATAAATGACCCCAAATTTGAGTGCTAGGCCAAAATCAGGTAAAATGCAGTTTTTAGAGAAAAAAACTATTTTAAATTAAGTGCAACACAGGAAATGCAGTAAACAGGCTCTAGATGTGTGCCAAGTACTGTTACTGTTACTGCTATAGATATAAACTTTAGCAAGCTGGATAATGCCAAAAAGTAGGTGGCAAAGCAGTAAAACCTAACAAAAAATCAGAAGGAAATACTTAAAATCACAAAAGTGGCTCTTTTTCTTCTCTCAGCGTTTTCTCCCCTTGGTAGGTGCTTCAGCAACAACTAGCAAGCCTGAATAGATGCCAAAACCATGAGGCAGCTAGGTTTTAAGAGAGACAGATCAAGGAGTTTAGAATTGACCCAAAATGGACAATAAAACTACAGCTTCTAGGTAGTAACCACTCCTCCAGGGACAGGCAGGCTGTTCAGTGTTAACCACTCCCACTGGTGAACACAGAGACTTCCCTTTAGCCCAAGCAAGCACTGGCCTTCTAGAAACTTCCAAACAGTTCAGAACAGCAAATCTGTAACTGAACTTTCTTAACTTTCAGAAAGTTGGAAAAAAGCAAGATTTTTTTGTTTTGTTTTTTCTTTTTCTTGTAGTTTTAAGGTAGCAGAGATACACAAGCAGCAAAATAATCACAACAGTGCAATAAATGACCCCACACTTCAGTGCTAGGCCAAAATCAGGTAAAATGCAGTTTTTAGATAAAAAAACGATTTTAAATTAAGTGCAAGACAGGAAATGCAGTAAACAGGCTCTAGATGTGTTCCAAGTACTGTTACTGTTACAGATATAAATTTTAGCAAGTCGGAAAATGCCAAAAAGTAGGTGGCAAAGCAATAACACTTAAGAAAAAAATCAGAAGAAAATACTTAAAATCACAAAAGTGGCTCCTTTTCTTCTCTCAGTGTTTTCTCCCCTTGGTAGGTGCTTCAGCAACAACTAGCAAGCCTGAAAAGATGCCAAAACCATGAGGCAGCCGGGTTTTAAGAGAGAGAGATCAAGGAGTTTAGAATTGACCCAAAAATGGCCAATAAAACTACAGCTTCTATGTAGTAACCACTCCTCCAGGGACAGGCAGGCTGTTCAGTGTTAACCACTCCCACTGGTGAACACAGAGACTTCCCTTTAGCCCAAGCAAGCACGGGCCTTCTAGAGACTTCCAAACAGTTCAGAACAGCAAATCTGTAACTGAATTTTCTTAACTTTCAGAAAGTGGGAAAAAAGCAACATTTTTTTTTCTTGTAGTTTAAAGGTAGCAGAGATACACAAGCAGCAAAATAATCACAACAGTGCAATAAATGACCCCAAATTTGAGTGCTAGGCCAAAATCAGGTAAAATGCAGTTTTCAGAGAAAAAAACTATTTTAAATTAAGTGCAACACAGGAAATGCAGTAAACAGGCTCTAGATGTGTGCCAAGTACTGTTACTGTTACTGCTATAGATATAAACTTTAGCAAGCTGGATAATGCCAAAAAGTAGGTGGCAAAGCAGTAAAACCTAACAAAAAATCAGAAGGAAATACTTAAAATCACAAAAGTGGCTCTTTTTCTTCTCTCAGCGTTTTCTCCCCTTGGTAGGTGCTTCAGCAACAACTAGCAAGCCTGAATAGATGCCAAAACCACGAGGCAGCTAGGTTTTAAGAGAGACAGATCAAGGAGTTTAGAATTGACCCAAAATGGCCAATAAAACTACAGCTTCTACGTAGTAACCACTCCTCCAGGGACAGGCAGGCTGTTCAGTGTTAACCACTCCCACTGGTGAACACAGAGACTTCCCTTTAGCCCAAGCAAGCACTGGCCTTCTAGAAACTTCCAAACAGTTCAGAGCAGCAAATCTGTAACTGAACTTTCTTAACTTTCAGAAAGTGGGAAAAAAAAGCAAGATTTTTTTTTTCTTTTTCTTGTAGTTTAAAGGTAGCAGAGATACACAAGCAGCAAAATAGTTGGCATTAGTATGTTGTAGTCATAGCATGGTAGCAGTATATGATAGAATGGAACTGGGCAGCATGACAGTTAATTGGAATTGAACACTGAAGTTTTATTAAAGAGCAATGAATGAACTGTAGTGTCAAGAATGATGCTGACAATATGAGTGGCAATGAGAGCTGCCACTAATGTGGTATGAATTAAGACAAGAGGAATATATGTTAGGCAATAGACTAAGGTTGAAAGTCAATTGCAGTGAGCAGCTAAAGTGAAAACATATAAAGAAGAATTTCTTTTTCTGATGATTCTAATGAGAACAGACAATCAAAACTGAAGTAAGAAATGCTCATTGGAAGTGTAGGAAACTTAATGAAGAATATCAAACCAAACCAAAGTAAGCTTTGGTCTTTGGATGTGCACATACATAACTAAACTGACAAAATATGTACTATAGATTAAATACTTTGTTTCCTGGTAAATGACCAGGAAAAGAATGCTATGACCAGGGTTTTAAAGTATGTTGATTATAGCTGTTTGTTTTTTTAGGCAGACATTTTATAGCAGTAAATGAATGTATGGAGAGAATATTAATGCTGGTGCAAATTTCCTTTGAAAAACAATGCTTACTATTGCCTTCATTATATGTATGGTGGTCTGCTACATTATACCATGATACTTGTTAATTGTTATATGATGATGCTCTAGCAGGATACATCTCAAAAATTGTCAGCAATTATACATTTTGGAAATCATATACAGAGGTTGCATATTAAGTGTGCATGTGATTGTGCGATTACCTAGACATACACCAACATTTGTTGGACTATCTTTGATAAGAACAACAGGCTAGTAAATGACACAAGTGTAAACAGCACACTGAGACTCCAAAGACATAAACTATGGTAAAACTGTTAGCATAATTCTAGACATAGAGTGGTAACTACGTGACACTGTTCTGGAGAATGTAAATATGGACTTCTTTACAGACTGATATGTATTACAGTATATCACTACAAAAACATCCATTTTGATATCATGCACATCCATGACCCTCTGTGAAGTAACTACAGGTATACTGGTTCTGTTGGTCAAACATCCTTGCATGTGATGACCTCACTCATGACTAAAGGGGATGTAAGGCCAAAGGAAGCCTTCACTTTCAGTTTTGATATGAAATAATAGCAGTTAAAAAGTATTATCACACAACTATTGTGTGGATACTTAGAGTGCAATACTCTTCAAGCATGGAATAAAACAGGTCAATGTTAACCAGTCTGATGTGATACAGCAGTTTTGTGCCTCAACCAGGCATGGATTTTGGTTTGTCAATGCATAACTCCCTCTGCAAGTAATTTTCACTCAGTGCTGATGCACTAAATTTGTAGAGTTCAGCATTCCATCCAAACTAATCTTCACTTCAAAGAACATAAACATCAAAAATGTGATTTACATATTTTGCCAAAAAGTGCCGCACCAACGAAGTCTCCAGGCTAAATGATGTTTCTGAGTATCATTTCTGTATTGATCTGAGAACAGCCCTATCTCCACTTTATCCAAATTACTCTAGATTATGTCGAAACTGGAAATACATCCTTTGCTCTATTCCTTCCATTTAAGAAAATCACGTAGTAGCTTGGGGTGAAGAAGTCGGAAGGACTTTGGGTTGTATCTAAGGAAAAGTTAGTCAATTTTTCATTACATCAATGGACTTGTACCTTCTTCTTTCCAAAGTACATCATGCTCGTCTACTATATGATATAAACTTGATGTCCGTACAAGATGGTGGGTCTTTCGGTAAGTATCATGAAGCACTGGCAACTATAGATGCAATCTAAGTCTCACCTTTTGCTTTTATCTTCAGCACACATAGCTGTCCATTTTACAAGAGCCAAGTGAACATACTCATGAAGAATGTGTGCATGCTTGATGACATGTGTGAACAGGGCCTCAAGTTGGAGTGTATGTATTTATACTTTCAATATTTGATGGCAGTGCCTGCTGTATAGTTGATTGTTTGCTCTATGTGGATGCGGACGTAAGCTTAGATGTGTGTCTGTGCAAGTCTATAATGCATGCATTGTTATCCATGAAACAAAAACTAAGGAAATAAATTCAGCTTTCTCATAAATTTTGAAAAATAAACTTTTGTAGAGATGTATAGGCAAGGTTGAGGAGTTTCTAATTAGAAGAAAAGCTATCACATATGTGGATGACTTTAGGTTCAAAATGAGTATAGTTTTATTTATTTCTCTTCTACATATTACCTAACATACAGTAGATATACACGTCCTTCCAGAATGATAAAGGTCTCCAACATCAGACTACTTGACGACTTAATGTACCTGCAATGATGGAGAAGGGGATAAGTCTGTGCATACCAGCCAACATAAAAATTTGTACTAGAAAGTAGTCCTGCATGTAAAAAATGCAAAGACATAGATATAAAACCATGTGATCTGATGACTTTCAAAATCTCATATGTTCCTTTCATTAATGAATTCTCATCGACCATGAACAGCTTAAGCAAAATCAGTTCGTTGGGTAGAACTCTGAGAATTATGTACAAGCAGAGGCTGCATTTTAAATAAGTGTATTGAATAGTATTATTAGTACTATCAATTAAAATTAGAATGAAATTGTGTCTGAATTAATAAAAGTAAAAAGCAAAAGCTTTGATATGACATACAGTTTGTATGGCAAAGCTAGACAATTTATGGCATGGACATAAGTGATGCTCACCATCTATGTTAAAGCTCTGGTACTTCTAAAGACATTCAGCATCAGCATCAAATCTCTTGTGGTTTTGTAAATACCAGGCAGGTTAATCATATTTCAAGTAGCCCATATATAATGTCTCTAAATAGCAGCAATGTGGCATCTGATAGTTTTAGAAATAAGAATTATTCTCAGGATGTTAAAACAACTAACTTTCAACTTCAAAGAATTGGTAAATGTAGAAATAAGGACCATGACCTTAGTAACCATAATACAAAGACGTACTACTTAAAACATATTGGTTAATATTAATGTGGCAGTTCCTATTTGTTTCTGATCTATCTTACTTTGTTGTAGTTGTTGTTTTTTTTGATGTACTGATGAAAGTGAGAGTTTGCTGGTTAATAATTGTGGTATTTTGCTGGATAATGTAGCCAGGTCTGTACTTTTAAAGCTTCCCCCACTAATGTTTTCCAGTTCTGTAGAAGAACTGATATGACTGACTGGAAGGTAACATCTGATTAATACTTTTTTTAGGAAAGATGCTAGGAAACTTATAAGTATAGTTAACATGAAAAACTGGACCTTTGGGATAGGTAGTAATGCCATGTATATTTCTGAGTTAAGTATCTTTGTTTAGGAAATTTTTTTTATACAGATAAAATCCAATTTATCATGCAGATACTAGTGTTACATTATTTAGTTTATAACAATTTTTAAATAAGTGAATATTGTAAAGATTTTAATAAATGTAGGGCAAATATTTCTTAAAAAAAAACACCACTCAGTACCAGGATCAGATGTGATTGTACATTCATAGGTTCATAGATGTTTACTAGGCTAATGAGCACAAGGGCCTTTCTAAGCCTAGCAATGCATCCCAAATCTCTGACAAGTTCTGATACCCTTGATAAGTATAAGCAAGGACCTGGAGATTAACCATGTACAGGTTTCTTTGTCTCCATTAGAGACATAGGTATCAAACCAGAGATTAATTTCCTGTTCCCCATCCAACTGTCCATGTTGCACTTGAATTGGGATAGGGATGAACTCTGCTTCACATGGATGGGGAGCCTGTTCCATAGAAGGGGTAGTCTCTGGGATACATACTTGTCTGTCCAGCAGGTTCTATTTATATCACAGGCATGGTTTAAGTCTGTAAAATGGTTAATTCTGGTGCTGTTTGTTTTGTGGATATGCAGGAGGTCCATCAGAGTTGCACCTGTCAATGCCCTATATGGCAGGCATAGATCTCCCATCAAAAGCCTGTAGGAGACAGAATGCAAGAATAGGTCCTTGAGGTGGTCTGTAGAGGACATTTTCCTTATGCCCTGTATTCTTTTAGGGGGAAACCTTTGTGGATGTTCCAGTTGTTGGATATTCCTGGTTAGGTACATACTAAAGGGGGCATTGTACTCAATGACAGGTTTGATGAATGCCGAATACAGTGGAGTACACTTCCTTGGACTTAGATGACATACCTTTGTTTATAAGTTGGGCAAAATAGAATGATTTCTTCACTACTGTGGACACGTGATGGTCAAAGGCTAGATTACTGTCTATATGTGTCCCTAAGTCCCTGACTACTCGATGTGTTATCAATATCATAGTTAACAGGGTTGGATGACTTTTCAAAGGATACTGTTATGCATTTTTTGGCATTTACTTTTACTCCACGGCTCTGACACCAGCTGTTTGTCTGTGTCAGACATTCCTGGAGAACATTTGTGTCAGTGTGTGGTTCAATGACAGCTGCTAATTTGCAATCATCTGCAAATTTAGTCAGCCAGAGTCCATTGACATTGGCCTTGATCTCAGAAAAGTAAATGCCAAAAAGGAGCAGTCCAAGCACTGATCCCTGAGGGACTCCACTTGTGACTGGCCTTTTTGTAGAGGAGGACTCACCAATTCTAACTTTCTGTGTCTTATCTATGAGCCAGTTTGCTATCCACCAGGTGACATAAAAGTTTGTTTCTAACCTCTTGAGTTTGTCAACAATGCCTGAGTGGGATATTGCATCAAATACCTTGGCCAGGTTAAGGTAGGCAGTGTGAAGCATTTTGCCCTCATCCATTGCTTTGGAGACCTTCTCAAAAAAGTCCACCAGGTTAAGTAGACATGACCTTCCCTTGATGAAACCAAACTAGGTTGGGTTCAATGTCTGGAGGTTTACTATATCACTGTTGATCATTTCAGTGATAATTCTTTCCATGGCTTTAGATATAAGACTAGTGAGACTTATGGGTCTGTATTTTCCAGGGTATGTAGATAGCCCACCTTTGTGCATAGGGATGACTGTTGCTGTTCTTCATTCATGAGACATGAAGCATGTTTGGCGGCTACAGTTAAATAGCAATTTCACAGGGCCTGATGGGGCATGTTTTGTGCTATTTAGTAGGCATCCTGGATATTGTCTGGGATATTATTGGCCTTAGAGAGAGCATTAAGGACCTGTCCCCTAGTATTAGCAGGGATAGTTATATTTGATGGTATTTCCAGAGGGAAGGTTGAGGGAGAGCGACGGGTAAAGTTGGAGCTGAATTTATTGGCCAGTAGGTTTACTATATCTTCTGCCTCAGTATATGTGGCTCCATTTATAATGAGCTCTGCACATGATTATGTATTATCTTTGAGGTTGCAGACATAGCTAAAGAATGTTTTGAGGATGCCCTTGGCCTGGGATGCCAAATTTACCACAAATTTGGCTCTAGTAGACTTTATTTGCATTTTGAGTTGTTTGTTTAGGTTAATGATAGTGCTTTTATCCCATTGGATGTTGCACCTCCTAATTTTTGCCATGATTTTCTTCCTTCTGTTATACAGCCTATTGATTTTGTGATTCTGCCAGGGTGGCTTGTTTTTTGAGTTAGTTCTGTACTTCTTCCTGGTGTGTACAGCTGCTTCTATGCAGCTATTAACATGCTTGTACAGGGTTTCTGAGAACAGTTATGCATAGGCAACATTGTTCTCAGGGTTTATTTTGCCAAATTGTCAAGTAATGGCAGGAAGTTTGCCTTAGAGTAGTTCCTGAATATTCCAGCTTTAGCTGGAGGTCCAGGTTTTATTTTTACTTTAAATGAGACCATTTTGTAGTCTGACCTTACCAGGCAAGACATTTCAGTAGGGGTGTGCAGTACTCTCCCATATTAGTGAGGACCAGTTCCAGTATGGTTGCACTCCTGGTTGGTGTGTTGACTATCTTGTTCAAGGAGTTTGTCCCAGGAATCTCTGTGCCAGTACATTTGGTGCTGTGTAGGATTCCCAGTTAATAGTGGGATAATTAATGTTGCCCATGAATATGTTATTGGCTTGGATGGTGAGTGCTTCCAGTAAGTTTAAATACATAGTATGGGCTTGCTTGGTCATAGAGGGGAATGTATAGCTTGCAAGGAAATGGTTTGGGATTTTTACTTATGGTGATTTGAACATGGAGTAGCTCGAATGCATTGTCCTGTTTAACCAGCCTTGAGGAATATTTATTTTTGATGTAAATATAGACACCTCCACCTTTAGTCTCTGTCTATGTGCTAAATGTGTGGAATGCATTATAAACTTGCACTGTTGGTGTGCTCTCCACAACTTTAAATCATGTCTCAGTGACTGCACAGGCATCATCATTCTCTAGGGTGAAGACAGCTTCTAGGGAGTGGAGTTTTTGTCTAAACTCCTAGTAATACCTTTAGATTTTCTTGGTTTTGATTTGCTATGTCAGAAGTACATTCAGTTTGGTATTGCCTAAAAAAGGCACTATGCGGTAAGAAGTCTAGAGGGTAGAGGTGCAGACCTTCTCTAGCAAAGCGACATGGTCTGTTGACCATTTCCTTCCATGCTGACAAATATTACACCCTCTTAGAATGACACTAGAAACTAAGCCAATTATTAAAGTCAGTCATCTTTTGTTTGTATTGTGACATCATTCTTGGAGAAGGTAAAATTCTGCTCAATGCTAGGCTCATACCAGCCTGAGACGTGTAATCTGAGAGCTCCATGATGTCTCTCTTCATATTGTCTATGGAGGTATGTCTTAGGTCATTTACTCCCACATGGACTATAACTGAGTCATACCAGTACTTGTGGTCCAATGACCTGAGTGTGTGCGTAATGTGGTGGATCCTAGCCCCTGATAAGCAACTGACCTTGACTTTCTCCTTACTCAGCCTGCTGAGAGGGACATCAGTATCTCGCTTTATGGAGTCTCCAATGACCAGAATGTTGGATTGTGTGGAGGGTTGCCTTAAGGGCTTAGAAGTAGAGGCTCCATGAGATGTGGCTGTATGTGCTAAAGAGGGTGTTGTTTTGAAAGAGTGCGTTTGGAGCTGCTGAGGGTATTTGTTATGTGTACTTCATCTAGGAGGTCTTTATGGTTTAGGAAGGTTACATTTAAGTGCCTCAGTATATATGGATCTATATGTGTGCTCTGAAATGTGTGTGATGGATTCAGTGTGAGTACTACTGACAACCTTATAGACATTAGGGGTACTTTTATGTGAGAGCTTTGCCTCCACTGACATTGTGTATATACATCTTTCACATACCATATCAGTTTGTTTGAGAATTAACATGTTGTCAGTAAACATAAGTTAATTTCTACATTATTGCCTCAGGATGCCCATATCCACCAAGCTGGTAATGGAGATAGTGGTAAAGTTCATATCCATGACAGCAGACCCTTTTTTTATTGATTAGACATTTGGAGTGAGAATATAAAGCAATGTCAAGAGTATCCGATTTGCAACTCTGGGGGAAAGTGCTTGTCACTGCAAATTAATTGTCCTGTGTGAAACTAGGTATTGGTGAAATTTCAGTTGTGCTTTGACAAGAAAAAATTCACTCATGGTGCCTGTGTCTGTACAGGGCACTGCCAAACACTTAAGGGGAAACTAATACGTAGACACTTAAAATTTAAGGATGAAGTATTTAGGCAGATGTTCTAAAGTTAGAAACAAACCAAGCAGTACTTACTGAAACAAAGAATTAGCTTGTCAAGAATGATGACAGAAATATTATAGAATATAGAAATATTTTACTATTAAGCTCTCAGGTAAGGGGCATAATATTGCATTATTGAATGTAACACAGTATGTTACATTTACAAGATTATTGCAAGATGAATGCACCTACAAAGCAACTGAGTTTTAGTGATATGAACTTAGTTTGCATAATTTCTGTGGAGCTAATATATACAAGACTCAGACTGGAATTCTTTGCAGTATTTTTTTTTGATTGTGTTATTGTTCATAATGCATAAATCCATACATTCTATCAGCTGTTGTAGTTGCACAACAATGCCAATAATCCATCAGGTGGGCACATAATGCAAGTTAATTAATTTGCACATTATCATGAAAGTGGTTAACTAGCATTCATATTTTAAAAAAAAGATCTGGAGACCTAAGCAAATGGCATAATGTACTGATTAGAAAATATGCTTTGGAACATCAGTGAAGAAACTAGTCTTATTACACAGAAAAAACATTACACACAAGCATTTAAAATGATATCTCAACTCTGAAAGCAGTAGAGTCTCTTTTATTTATGGATTTATTTATTTTAGGTTGACATTCTATATCCAGTTTTATGACTGAACTGACTCTGATTTATGTTAACAATTAATTTTGTTGGATATTTGTACTATCAAATTCATGGTACATCCATAGATGTTTACTTAGTACTATCATATATAAATTCACATAACAGTTTATGTTGGGCTGAATATATTTGCCAACATTTTTGGATTAAAAGTAATTTATTTTCATTATCTACATGATTTGTCATCGCTATACAAAGGGACTCCCATGGTACTTATTAAATGGCAAATAATATGTTAGGACTTTCCTTCAAATTGATTGTTTGTGTAGATCTTACCCTTACTATTTAAAAAGGCTGCAAGGTCGGTGCTTAGTTTTATATAAAGCCTGTGTTTTTATGGCAGTAAGTATGGTCTACCTCATATCAAAACTGCCTTTGCCTTGCCCTATATTTAATTTCTTTTTACCAACAAAGCATGCAACAAATTGCCTCCACTGAAAATGGACCTATGTCCAGTCGGACACTCCCGGTCAACAAATGTAAATAAATAAATAAATAACAAATGAGAAGACTTTCTGAAGGAAGAATATTACATGGTCACTTCAGAGTCAAGGTTATGACATGAGTGATGAAACGTTTTATTAAAGTGCCATGGCAAAGACAGACTGAGACTGCTGGATTATAACTTTGACAAATATTTTTCCTATATTGAGGGGAAAAAATTAGAATGTATGTGGACTTGAACATACAGACGTTAGTACAGATATGGGGATTGTTTATTTTTAACTGAATAGAACGTTTTTGCAGACAAAATTGCTCTGATGTTTAAAAGATTTTGAAAAGTCTCACAAGATGAGAAGATCTTAATTAAATTTCTGAATAAAGATCCAGTTATTTATTTTAGAATATAAGGACATTCCTTGGCATTCAAGTACATAGACAGTTTAATAGGCCAGACAGCAGAAATGCTTTTCCTATGACCATGCAATGTTTATAAGATTCAACAATATAGTTGCAACACTGAGAGAGTGGTGAGTGGGCTTTACTGTTCATCAAATTCAATCTACATAGCTGAACAAATTCAAAAATAAGCATCAGTAGCACCTCAGTGATGAGTGCAGTAACTTCACATTTTAATCAGTTCATTTTTGTAATACTAATGGTTTGCAAGCAATAGTTCAAAAGCAAGTATTTTAGAATCAATAACATTTGATAATAGAAAAGGTAAAATAGTTAAACTATTACTACTGGAGATGGAAGCTCAACATCTGTTGAAATTCAATACTCTGAAGCCTCATGTATTGTATCTTTGAGAAATGTATTTAAACTTCTGAGTTTGTAACACATATTGTTATTATTAATTTTATTATTGGTAGTAGTGGTAGTAGTTAGTATTTTATTCCCAATAGGGAAACTGAAACATCACCCTGTATTGATGAATAATTCACCTCCATGACACTTGATGGACATGGTTAGCATTCCCCATTTGATCATGGCAGCTTAATACTGACTACTGTATACTTGAAAAAAAAACTTTTTCTTGATGTCCAGGAGATTTGTGAGTAGCATCTCTAAGCTTCAAGAAATAAAGAGCAGTAACTTATATGTGGTATTATATAAGGACAGTTTTTTTTTCCTACGATGTCTCTAAAGTAGTGTGTCAAACTCCTCTGTTTGCTTGTGCAAACATAAATTCACCAAGTTAGAGATTAACCTGCACACTGTATGTGTAAAATCAATTCCAGTGCCACATAAACAGAGATGTTTTCTGAATTTGGAATCTAGTATTCGTCTATGCAGGAATGTCAGGCATTCCAAGATGACAGCTGTCATGTGGGCTGACCATGCTTACTGTTAAATGCTGCAGCCAAAGCATACACCAAAGGCTTTGTGCATGCTATGCTTGTTCCAAAGTGTTGACATGAAACACATGACTAGTGTGTCCTCCTGGTTATCACTGTACTAATTTACTGTGTATTAGTCTCATTGTGGTAAATTGCTCTCATAGACTTTTGATAAGTTATAACTGCATGACAAGATATCTAAGTCCTGAAATTGTGTAGTTTTCCTGACTATTTATGTCCTTGTGGTATCTTGTTCAGAATTAAGTTAATGGACACATCAAAATGGGTTCTCAGTACTGCATAATGGAGAAAAAAATCTTAATATTTCAGTTGATGTTTAACTGAACCAGCATTTAAAAGTCAGACATACTACCTGTCCATCCCTGTGTGGATCAGAGTGTTTAACATTGCTTCTGCTGAAGAAATTCAGAGTAGATTGGGAAATAAACAATTGTCTTGTACTGGTATAATAAAGTGGTGTCAATTCTAACTTATTTGTTGAGTTAATTGAAAGGAATCACCAGTGTTGTGTGACCAATGGGAAGACTATGAGAAAGTTTAAGCTTTTGTAGCTGGACCATAATGCCATGCTAGAAACTATTATGGGCCTGACGGTTACTTTGAACTAAGAATCCTGTGCAACAATTTCAACAGTACTTTTGAAAGAGAGTATATAGAACAGTGGTTCTTAAATGGCAAGGCCAACCTCCCATTGGAGACCTACACCTTTTTCCAGAAGAGAGCAAAGCAACCCTGAAGATGTTCCATGATTATTAAGTTACCTACTCAGTATTACTTTTCAGTTGGATCATACTACAAGTATATCAGCAATAATCAATGTGCATTTTACTGGGAATCACCACTGCAAAAGAACAAGGGTAAGAAGAGCAATCTCGACTGCTTCAAATGTGTATATGTCTTTGAAAGAGAGGGTCAGTCAGTTTTTGTTAAATGTAACATATACATTTTAATAGAGGGAGGCTCAAATTCATTTTTAATATCTAATGGGGGATCAATTTCTTTTCTATGGTTTGAGTAGGATTCACTGTGAGATAATCTTTTACCCGACAAAAAGACAAACTAGGCAGAATCAAGGCTTTAATTATATGTGAGTCCATGACTGAAACTGCATACTTGAAATTGGCAAAAAATATGTTCATGTGAGAGCATGATGTTATACCTCTAAGGAAATATGTTAGAATTCTAGGAATTTATATGTGGTAGTGTGATCTAGTTTTTCAGAAATTTTTTTTTTTTTTGCTACTCTTGTACTTTTAATTTAGAACTGAGGTATAAATGGAGATACTGTTAACCTGACAGGCTCCGGACAGACTGCATGTAATGTGAACATTTTATGTTGATTTTTTTTTTTTTTACAAATCTACTTTTATTTTGCTCAACTGGTATTTGTTTTGGATCTGGGTACATATATATATATATATATATATATATATATATATATATATATATATATATGTATATATATATATATATATATATATATATATCTATATAGGTCCCATTTAGATGATCAAAGTCTTGGAACTTTGAATTTCATGTGGCCAACATCATATGATCAAAGTTTTAGGACTTCGAACACCTAGAAATAGAAAAACAAAAACAAAACAAAATAAAAAATCCTGGACATTTCCGCAGTGAGGTAATCCACAGTGAGGCAAGTCTGCCTGCACCCCCTACACCCCCCACCATTTAAATATACCAACTCTGAGATCACACTACAGCTAGGAAAAGGGAAAATTTCCCGTTCCACGCTGTATACAGATCTCTATTTAGAGCATTCAAAGTCTTAAAACTTCGATTATATGGTGTCAACCATATGAAATTCGAAGTTCTAAGACTTTGATCATCTAAATGGGACCCATATATATATATATATATATATATATATATATATATATATATTTTTTTTTTTTTTTTTTTTACTAGATGAATCTTTTCTTTAAATATCTGTTACTACAACATGATATGTGAATCAGTAAGTCTTGATGCATCAGCAACAATGTTTGCTGAAACAGACAGTTGTATTTCTTCTGTGTGGTTACATTTTTCTGTACACTACTGCCATTGGTTTAGACATGCGTGAATGGGCGTGCCTTCATTGAATGTTGGGCGTCGAGCTGGCAACTTGGCACCGTGAAAATCTACTGCCAATCATTAGCGGACCGGAGTTCCGCTGTGGCAAACCCTAAAGACAACAACACCTGCCATTCGTTTAATGATAATCCACTGCCAGCTCCAACGAGTCCCACACTGTTGAGTTTCTCCAAATGACAGCATCAGCCCTTGTGACCCACAATGGAATGGTTTGCTTTACAGGAAACTCTTGTACCAGAGGTCCTACAATTCTCAATGTATTGGATCTCAGGAGTAGAATTCAACCATGCAGTGCAGAGTGGGATAATCAGGCCAGGAGTCATCATTCAGTGTCTCAGAATGCATTTTCTGCTTAAGCCCTACCACTACCTATATTTGGGGCTAAGGTCTCATGGAATGGGGCTGAGTATAGTATGCCCCCACCTAAGTAATCATGTGTTCTTTGTGCTGCCTGCCCTAACATATGGAAATATTGTCACTACTAAGCTCTAATATCATTGCCAGGACATAAGTGGTTTGAATTTATTTCACCAGCACAATCACATGCCCTCCCCCAGGAAGAGAAGAAAAGTCTAAATCATAGGATTTCTTTAATCTCACATGCTATCTGCAATGAATACCTGAGTTACTAATTGAACTTGAGTGGCCTGGGACTCAGTCAGGATTTCATCCCTCTATGTCTTTGGAGCTGCATTCTATATAGTTATCTTTACTGCTGTATTTGGTCTTCTAAAGCTGGAGGAAACTCCATATATTATTGCAATACAAAAGTATTATTCAGGCTTACACTTGCACAGTATAGGTTTGCACTGCATGTTAGTTTCAATTTTCAAGAAAACTCAAACTCTGCCTAATAGAAAGTGCATAAAAATAATAAATCAAATCGTCCTTGTACATTAAGAATTCTAACCTCTGTGTCTGACATTATATTAATCTTTTAGGGCCATTGAAATGTCTGCCTTGCTAGTTAAATGCAAGAATTTAAACTGCAGTGCACGGTAATAGGTTTTAATCTATTCAGTATAAAAGGAAAACATAAATAAACAATAACTACACAATAATTTTGACAGTGCAAGTTTAATTGAATTAATATCGCCTCTGTGCAGATATGAATGTATTTGCCTTATTCTGCCATTTCAGTTTCATTTTAATGAAAGCAAAGTTCATACAGCAAACTAATAAGCTGCAAACAAGATTCAGCTGTCAGTCTTAGGAGTGATTATTACAATTTTGCCTTATAATGTGATTGATTGTGTTGCTTTGCCAAATGGTGATTCCAGTTTACCTCTGAAATCAAATGCCTCCCATTGGAGTTTGCAAACCATTACTGTGAGCTTATTTGCTTGTATAATCAAAATGTATAAACAGCAGCATTGGTAATTTGCTCTAGAGCTAACCAGACAGAGTTCTTTATCATTTCAAAAGTAAATGCTGTATTGTAATATCCTTGGATACTATAAAGCAGTGTATCTATTCTATTTAGTCATTTTGTTCACATCTACTGATCTGTGCAGGAGTATATAACATTCTAATAGTTACTGTATCACTTTCCTTTCATTGTTGCATACTTGGTAATTATTATTTCCTTAGGTGCCATGAAAATATCTGGTGAATGTCTATAAAAATTACTATACCTCATGTATGATTAAAAAATATAAATATTGTTGACTATTGATCGATTTTACAGTTTGTTGAAAGTACCAGTATATATATACATATATATATATTTTATTCTCTTGCTTTTTCTCTTTAGATTTTGTGTATTCTCCATAGCAGATGCACTAAAACATGTTCCCAATTTACCAGGACAAGATTTAGGAAAAAGATGTGAGAGGAAAGCTGTTTTCATCTATAGGTGGTCTAGCTCATTCACCTTCCATAAGTTGTTTAACATAGTTTTAAAAAGTGAGGAAGTATGTCAAGTCAGTAAAAAAATCTCTGTATGGAGTTTTGAATGGCAAAACTCACATTTTCAACTTGACTGAGTTTTATAAATTATAATTAGATAGCTCTGGAAAATAGTAATGTGTTGATATATTAGTTTCTGATTGTCTCTAGACTTCTTCACAAATTTGAAATTGAAGAATAAATCTAAAGGAAAATTGAAAAGTAAAACTAAATCTTGAATATTAAATGAGCAAGTAAGTTGTTGTGTATATTTATATGCATTTTTCCAGTAAAAGTTTCAGGAACAGTGTCATAAGCCATAAAAGAGTCAATTGCACTAAAACAAGTAACAGGTTTATCATTCTCTTAATTATTTACAAGTAGTACCGCTACGTATTTGTTAATCTTGACAACTGACTATAAGGTAAAATTGTAGTTCTTAATACTGTTTAAACTAAAATGTAATTTTTCATGGAAGAATTTGTAAATTATAAGTCAATAATGCATGATTAGTTATGATTCATCAAATAGTAACCTTCAAGCTTGGCCTGTCATTCTAGCTCTAACATAGAGCAGGATTCTCACTGAATCAAATCTTAGATGTGGAGCTATTGGTGATCTTGACTGTCAGTCTACCAGAGAAGTCATGCAGATTGCTTATGTGGGTGTGAAAGGATATTAACTGGTGAATATCAGCCCTGATAATACCTACAAAAAACCTAAGTCAGTATTTGCCTAGACAGTATCAGAATTCTATGATCAAGGGATAAGCATTATGGCATTTGAATACATATTTACAACTGCACCATGGTACATTGTCAAAAGCACAATAGACTGTGTACTACTAATCTAAAGGCAGCAAGCAAAAATGGAAAAGAGCATTCAAGTAATTATATCAAATGATCAAAAAAGTTATAGTACTACAGAAATGGCAAATGCTCAAGCATTAAGTCAAGAGGTACATAAGAAGCATTCCGAGTTAAAGACCCCCCCCCCAAACAGGCAGTCTGTTATATAAAGCCTGAAGTACTACATGCAGTCATGATATCTTTAAACCTGCAGTGTGGTAAACAGAATTAAGGCTGTGCTGTGAACTTATTATAAATAGTACTGGGTCTGCAGTTTCAGATAGACAGATAGATACAATTAAAGAATATAATTAATGACCACGTATACAAATGCCCAGGGTAAAGACTACGATAGGTTCATCGATAGGTTCTAAGAATGTTCGTATAAACAGGTAACAAATGAAATAGAGAGAAATTATGACTAAGAGTAACTTTAAGATGCAGGTCAGTTAAGAAGGCTTGTGGAAACTCTTAGTATTATTGAAGAGGCTATAACCAATGAAAAATAAAGACAGAATTAAAGAGACATATGTCAGGGAGCAGGGAGAATTTTTTAACATAAATTATGAAAAACAGCTACTTGCAAAAACTAATAAATACTGCTATATTCAAGGCAGTGTTTCAATTTTATTTATTTATTTATTTATTTATTTGCTTTTTCTTTACTGGGATAGTCCACTGGGCCTAACAGAACCCATTTTTAGTGGAGGTCCAGGGAGAAAAGCTCCACAGTAGAGAAATTTAACAAATAAAATTACAAAGATCAAATTACACACTGTTAGAGAAAAATACTTCAAAAAGACCAAAAGCATAAGGTTCAGTTCAGGTATCTTTATTCTTGTACAAGGAGACAAAAAATGCAGTTACAGAGTTTGTCTGACTAAATCTGGAAGTGTCACAGTTATTATACCTTTCTTTCAAGACATTGCCCACTACGACTGACGTAGCAGATTACCAGTTCACAATTCTGTTACTTTACAGATGTTTCTCACATTTCTAGCTGACTCTTCAAAGTTTAAAAAAGATTTTTTCAGTAAACAGGATGGCCTTGACGACCACCGGTCAATTATAACTTTCTTGCTATGTGATGTTACAAGTCTAGGTACTATGGCTAATTTAAGCATAATGCAAGTACAGATTTCTGAAGCAGTTTATTGTTTATAGTATCTAACTATCTTGCAGCCTGTGCAATTTTTCATCAACACAAACAGAGCTTATTGTCTATAATGAATGGATCTACAGAAATTATTATTATTCTCCATTTAATTTCCTGACCTAGCAGAAAATCACCTGCTTTCCAGTACATTTCCAAGGCATAAACATGTATTTTGCTGTGCTAGCAAACAAGGTCAGAGTGCATCTTGCAGTGTCAGAAAGCACAATTTCAGAAAAGCATATTTTCAGTTTCAAATAGAACTAATGCTGCATATAGAATAAAAATGTGTTAATCTTCCCTTATTTAAAATAAGCATTGCACACATATGTTAATACATATTTTTCTAACATTTCCCCCTAATACTTTTTATTCTATTTCAAAAGCATAAACAGTTTGATTTTTCTCCTAACCTCTTCCTTTGAGGATTTACAGCTGAGAGTCATTCAGTTTAAACTTATGAAAGTGTTTCCTTTTTCAACAGTTCTTCAATTTCAGTACTTTGATACAAAGTCTCAGAAACTGACATGTCTATAAAATCTTTGATTATTTTTTTCATGCAGGGAATTCCACAGCAAATGCATGCTCCTAACAATAGTAATCCCACACAAATGGCAATCAGGATGTTCATTAGGATGGAACCGCACCCCCCAAACAAATTCTGGAAAAAGTCCATCAGTGGGTTTGGGCCTGGCCTGGTCATGTCTGACACTTGCTGGATCACTTCCAAATGGTCATTAATTTCGTGCTTATTGTCAGGAATAAATGAACAACACTCGTCTTTGATTAAAGTGCACGTACCACCTCTCACCGCTAGGGTGAAGTCAAGAGCCATACGGTTTTGAAGCACCACAGTACTCATTGCATTCAGTTCATCAGTCATTAATTCAAGAGCGGAAAAAGTTGCATTGCTCATGACCTTGAGAAGTTTGGATAGCTTTCTCAGTTCCCAAATTGATTTAACTGCACCATATGCAGGGGCTATGCCAGCCCAGGATATAATAGTGTCACTCAAGTCCATGTGTGCTAGTTTACTTTTGTCTTTCACAGAGTTATGGTTCCTGTAGCCTGCTACGATCTGTCCCACTGGATTCTCAGGTTTCTTGATTGGATTTTCAGGTTTCATTGCGACATCTCTGACGTTTCGAATTCTCCCATGAGGCAAAACTGTAGTGTGTCGTATGGCCAGGACCAGGTAACCCAAAAAACAACTGCCGGACCAATTCTCAGGCAACCATTTGTATGCCTTTTTCCCACATATGAAATAACAGTTTTCCACCTTAGTATTGATATACACCTTCCCTGCATGAAACATTTTCTTATCTATAATAGACAGTTGCTTTAAAAGAACAGGATTATGTTGTATATCACTGACAGTTTTATGCAAGGACTCAAAGTATGAGTCAAAATCTGCATCACAAATCATTTCTGTATTTTTAGCATTTTTAGGTTTAATATAACATTTATAAGAAACAGTCACATTACATCTACTCCATCCTACTTGAATTGTGTCATTCTTAAAAAAGCATGCATTTCCTGTTTGTGTAACAGGTAGAAATAATGCAATTTTGCCTCTAGATTTCACAGGTGTAGTCTCAAAAATCAAGTTTTCCCAGGTCTCATTGACCCCTAGGGGGGCAGCAGCCATCAATAATCCCCCGTATGCTGTTGGTATAGCTGTGCAAATCCAACAATTTGAAATATTAAAAGTCTCAGCATACACATATTTGATTGCTTGGTAAGTGTTAAAATTCAGATGCCAGTCTATGAGTGTTGAATCACGTTTGTTCAGTCTAGCTGGTGTGGCTGAAGAAAAGAAAGGCCACAGCAAAAGCCACAGCAAAATGAATAGTGTTACTAATGCAGTTATTAAGATGATTATGCAACACTGCTAAATATACTGCTGAAATCGTTCAGTATTTCTATTGTATCTAGGTCTTGTTGTTATTTTACTGCTGCTGTGTGTTAGCAAGAGTTTTATCAAGTTCAAAGTTTTTGACTAGTTTACAGTGTGTCAAATGAATCCAAGATGAACGTTCCGCAATCTTGACTGCTGTGGGTGTGCTCAGCAGTACTTGATACGGACCTTCCCACTTTGGTGTCATCCAATTCTTCTTTTTGATTGTCTTCACCCAGACCCAAGTGCCTGGGCTACTGCTACTTCGAATGGGTTAGTTTGGTCTTTATCTGAAACAAAATTAAACTGTAAAAACTGTTTGTTATTTAGCATATTCCTCATGTATTCTGCAAGTGTCCAATCTGCTTCCTGGTCTGCAGGCATGAGAGGTTTCCACTGAGGTATATAATAAGCTTTTCCGAAAATCTTTTCGAAAGGTGTCAATCCTTTTGCATTTGGAACAGTTCTCATGCTCAACAGTGCCAGGAGCAAACAGTACACCCAGTTCTTTTGTGTTTCTACTATAAGTTTTTTAAGCTTATTCTTTAAAACTCCATTGTGCCTCTCTACTAACCCTGCAGATTGAGGGTGATATGCACTGTGATGTTTTAAAGAAATCCCAAAATACTGACTTAGCTATTGTATAGTTTGGTTAACGAAATGTATACCATTGTCATTGTAGATCCTTTCCGGTATGCCAAATCTAGGAATAATCTCTTTAACTAGGGTCTTTGCAACAGTGGCTGCATCTGGTTTACCAGTCAGAAAGGCCTCCACCCATTTGGAGAACATATCCACAATGCCAAGGCAGTACTTTTTGTTTTCACATTTGTTCAATTCTATGAAATCCATACAGATAGTATGAACCGGATATGGTGGTGTAGGGAAACTCCCTTGCTTGGGCTTTAATGCCTCTTGTGCATGATGTTTATTACAAGTGTGACATGACAGGCAACATTTTTTAGTGTAGTTTGTAAACCCATACGTAACGAACACCCGATTCACTAACTGTACCATCCCCCCTGTTGAGACATGGCTCTGCCCATGGCTCAACAAAGCTGCATATCTAAATAAATTAAACGGTAATATTGGTTTTCCCTCTTTGGAGATGTACAGCCCTTCCTTGAGAATTGCTCCTCGTCTTTTCCATTTCTGTTTTTCAGCTTGTGTAGTAAGTGTCTGCATTGTTTTTAACATTTCTAAGTCTAAAATCTCAGAAGGTTGTAATTCCTCGTTCAAAAGAAATTCTTTTGAGGCTACTTGCTTTGCAGCTGTGTCAGCTCTCGCATTGCCTTTTGAAATCCTATCTTGTTGTTTTGTATGAGCTATGCATTTACAAATAGCTACATTCTGAGGCAACTGAATAGAATCTAACAAATCTAAAATAAACTGTGCATGGTTAATCGGTTTGCCAGTAGATGTCACCATTCCTCGATTCTTCCACTGTTGTGCAAAAACATGTACAGCAGAGAAAGCATACTGGCTGTCTGTAAAAAGGTTTACGCTTTTACCCTTTGCTAAGGTACATGCCCGTGTCAAGGCAATCAATTCTGCTGCTTGTGCAGATAAGTTATGTGGTAGAGGTTTTGCTTCTACAATCTCAGTATCAGAAACTACTGCATAACCTGTTAGGTTCTGTCCCGTAGGACTCCTTTTACATGAGCCATCCATGTAATATGTCACCTTGGCATCATCCAAGGGAACATCCGTGAGGTCTTTTCTAGGCAGTGCCTTTTGCTCGATTACCTGCAGGCAGTTATGGGGTGTGCCATCCACAGGAGTTGGGAGCAAGGTAGACGGATTCAAAGTAGTACATCGTTCAATTGTCATGTGAGGTTGGCTCAGCAATATAGTCATACAAGAAAGATGTCTAGCAGGGGAAAGATATGCTACTTTTTCTTGCAGTAAAATGATTGCGACTGCATGAGGCACTCTCAATGTGAGAGGGTGGAATAACAATACTGAGGCTGAAGCCTGCACTGCCATTGCAGCTGCAACTACTGCTTGTACACAGTGGGGTAGAGATCGCGCCACTGGGTCCAGTTGTGATGAATAATAAGCAATGGGGCATTGTGTGACCCCATGCTGTTGAGTCAATACTGATGTCATATAACCTTGCTTGCAATCTACAGTTTGGAAAAAACGTTTGTGATAATTTGGTAATCCTAAAACTAATGATGATGCTATCAATTGTTTCAGCTTGCAGAAAGTTAATTCTGCTTCTAGTGTCCACTGTATTAAATCTTGTGCTGCCATAGGCTTCTTAAAAATCAGGTTGGTTAAAGGTGCAGATTCCAAAGCATAGTTTGGGATCCAGCTCCGACAAAAATTAGTCGTACCCAGGAAGGACATCATTTCCTTCTTGGTTGTGGGTTTTGGTGCTTGTAAGATCGCTACTTTTCTGTCCTCAAATAATGTTCTGCCATCTTTGGATATTACATATCCAAGGTATTTCACTTGTTTTATTCAAAGCTGCAATTTATTTTTGTTTACTTTGTGTCCTTCAACTGCTAGGAATTTTAATAATGCTATAGTATCTTCCTTACAATATTGCTGGATAGGGGCAGCCAGCAGGATGTCATCAACATAAAGTAAAATTTGACTACCTCTCGGTGGGATAAATCCCACTAAATTACTTGCCATCGCTTGTGAGAATATCATTGGGCTTTCATTATAACCCTGTGGTAGTCGCGTATATGTATAACGCTTCCCCTGAAATGCAAATGCAAACCAATACTGGCTGCCAGGGTGTATCAGTATCGAAAATAACGCATTGTTGATATCTACCACAGAAAAGTACTTCTGTTTAGGTTTTAAATCATTCAACAAGGTATGTGGATCTGGCATCGTAGGTGCTCTTGGTATTATTGTGTCATTTACAGCTTGTAAATCTTGGACAATACGCCATTCTCCATTTGCTTTTCTAACTGGGAATAAGGGTGTGTTACATGGCAAATCGGGAGATTCCACCAGTATTCCCTTCTTAAGCAAAGCTGCTATGATAGGTTTAATACCTGCTTCTGCATCTTTTCTCAAGGGGTACTGTCTCTTCTGTGGTCTAAATGCTGACTATGGTGTGATAGTAACTGGTCCTGCTGTGCGAATAAGTCCTACGTCTGACTTTCCTGTTAACCAGAGAGTTTCTGGTATATCTAACAAAGCTTTTTCTTCCTCTTCTAATAAGAGGGCTTCTCAGCTGTCTTTGCTGGACTGCAAGTGTACAGCTGGATGTGTTTGCATTATCCAGTTCAGTTTCTGTCTTTGTATTCCCTGTTTTGACAGTTCTGATTCTGTCTGTTTTTCCCATTTTGTGACTTTTTCTCCTAGGTCTATCCATTTTAAATCTTCCTCTTTAGTTAAACTAACATGCAGTATTAGATTTGATTTGTAAAGTGAAAAGAACTCCTGGGGTAATGAACAGCTAACTACACTGTTCCCTTTCATGTCCCAGTACAAATTACACAGTACTAATCTGTTTGCATGATTTTTAAACAATTCTTGTTCATATTCTTTGTCAGGTCCTGGTGTATTACAATAATACAGAGTACAGTGCAACAGGTGTTGTATGTCAATGCAAAGGGAGGGGAACTTACTGATAGCTACATTCATTAACTCTTCAGTCACTGCTCCAGGGCCAGTCGTAACTAAGTCCTGGCTGTACCAGTAAAATGTTTCACCTTCCGTTTGCACTGCAAAAGTATTAGTTTGTCGTTGTGCTTCCATACCTTGCATGGTTGGAACTACTGCTATGCCTAATAGTTGCATAAGATCTCTGCCCAAAAGGTTCACTGAGCATTTTGCAGAAACAACAATTCTGATGTTTCTGGGTTAATCCTGAAACAGAATCTGTTATTGTAATGTTATAGGAGAGAGGGTCCCGATACAGCTGTCCATTGGCTGCTTTTACTAGTATATAAAGTCATGTGATTCTGAATTTTCTGGTAGTTTGGAGGGGTGTACCAGGGTTCGTGATGTCCCTGAATCACACAAAAATTTGACTTCCCTCCCTTCTACCAGGAGTGTCACTTCTGGTTTTGTGTCAGCCAAATAGAGTTCTAAATTCAGTAAGGCTAGGTCTAATATTTTGTTTTCTTCACTATCGGTAGCTTCCTGCACTTCCTCTATTATCACAATCTCTGCTCCTTCTATCACATTGTCATTTGTCTTTTCTCTATTATTCCTTTCTAGTGATTCCTGACTTTCATATAGTCAGTCCTCACCCTCATCGTTTTTGTCTTCCACTGCTGCTTTCTTATTTTTCTTGCAATCCCTTGCCATGTGTCCTTTTTTCCCGCATTTGAAGCACTCACATCTTTTCTTTCTCCCTTCAAAGTCCTCTGATCGCTGATCTGATTGTTTGTTTCCCTGGGCATTCTTTTTGCCCTTTTGTTCGGACTGTACTAAATAAACTTCTCCATCTTCCACAGCAAATACTTGGGCTTTCTTTTTCTTTTTGTTGTTAAAATGCCTTTCGGCATGTCTAGCATATTCAAGCAGTGATTGTAATCTGCTTGTACGATGATCTACCATATGTTTAGCAATGAAACTACTTATGGGTGCAATACTGCCTTTCAAAAATGCATTCTTTAACTGCTGCTCATATGGGGAATCTTGTGTCTGATCTTCAGGCACCTGCATTCCACGATGGTTGTTAAAACATTCCAATAATCTGGAAAAATATCTATCAACAGTTTCACTTTCTTGTTGGATGCATTGATTAATTCAAGTCCAGTCTGCTGTAGGCTTCCATTTCTCAGAAATTCGGTCTGTCAGACCTTTCACTCTGTTGTCTAGTTCTGTGCTGCTATGTGGGAGGGGCCTAAGTGCAGCATCACGGGGATTCCAGTTGCCACTGATCATGTGCCATTCTGGACCTACTATTTGTCTGACCACTTTTTCTACTTCCTCTCCATTTAAGTGATAACTTAATCTCATGCCCTGTAAGTCTTCTAAGAACTTTCTAAAATTAACTTTTGGATGGGGAATTCCCTCTGTGCCTTTCCGGATGTCTTCCGGTGTCCATGGTCTGTATACTAAGAGAGTTGGGTTCTGCCCTTCTTGTCCTGCCTGAAAATTTGGTACTTCTATGAGTGGGCATATCTCTTCTTCACTCATAGCCCGTGAATTTCCATTCATTTGATATAATTCAATATCCCCTTTTAAATTACATGTTCGAGACCTAGTCTCGATAGGATCTTTAACAAACGGTAGTGGTTTTATAGGAACAACTGGATATCGTGGAGGTGGGTCAGTTAGTTCTTTTGCTTCATATTCCGGTAAGGGAGCTGTTAAGGGAACTGGAACCGAAGTGGGCGGAGGGGCCGATGCTATAACCAAGCTATTATCCTCTTTGTCTAGAAACATTGCTTTTGAATTTTTATTCTTTTGTTCTCTTCGGTTTGCTTGCTCAATCCACCTGTGTGCCTGAGGAACTCCTAATTTACGCTGTTTTTTAACCCGACCTTTAGAATCAGTTTTTAGCTGTCTAATAAGTTTGATAAGTGAGGATCTTTCAAGTTTCCCATCCAATCCATATTTATTAAACCATTTAGTATAATATTTAATGTTGTCGGCGCGCTGTGATTGCATATATTTTGCGTCTTTGGTTAATGGTGGATTTTGGGGTCTTTTTGTTTTTGTGCACGTATAACCCATTTTGTTCTAACCTTTTTAAATGTTACGTAACCGTTTATTTTTAATGTGGTACCACCAAGTGTTTACAGTCTCTTCAGACTACCTGCCTACTTATTCTGTTTCCCTGATCTATGACAAGATAGCAATATTTCTGTCCCTGAATTTTAAAAATTCTCACAGAACAAATACAATCAAGTCCCTGATCTAAAACAGAAAAAAGTAGATTCACCTTACCTGAGCCTCAGCGATTGGTCACTCACTGTTCAAACAGAACCCGCCTTCAGTCGTAGATCAGAAAAGTGGCTGGCCTCTTTTGCACGACAATTCAGTTGGAGGTCTTTCAATGAAGAAGATCCGATGTGGTATCTTCCCTGCGCAGTTTCATGCCACCTGGCCCATCTGTTCCCAGGCTAAACGAGGGTTTCCGGCTCCAAAGGACCAAAAAAAATGTTAGAGAAAAATACTTCAAAAAGACCAAAAGCATAAGGTTCACTTCAGGTATCTTTATTCTTGCGCAAGGAGACAAAAAATGCAGTTATAGAGTTTGTCTGACTAAATCAGTAAGTGTCACAGTTATTATACCTTTCTTTCAAGACATTGCCCACTACGACTGACGTAGCAGATTACCAGTTCACAATTCTGTTACTTTACAGATGTTTCTCACATTTCTAGCTGACTCTTCAAAGTTTAAAAAAGATTTTTCCAGTAAACAGGATGGCCTTGATGACCACCGGTCAATTATAACTTTCTTGCTATGTGATGTTACAAGTCTAGGTACTATGGCTAATTTAAGCACAATACAAGTACAGATTTCTGAAGCAGTTTATTGTTTATAGTATCAACTATCTTGCAGCCTGTGCACTTTTTCATCAACACGAACAGATCTTATTGTCTATAATGAATGGATCTACAAAAATTATTATTATTCTCCATTTAATTTCCTGACCTAGCAGAAAATCCCCTGCTTTCCAGTACATTTCCAAGGCATAAACATGTATTTTGCTGTGCTAGCAAACTAGGTCAGAGTGCATCTTGCAGTGTCAGAAAGCACAATTTCAGAAAAGCATATTTTCAGTTTCAAATAGAACTAATGCTGCATATAGAATAAAAATGTATTAATCTTCCCTTATTTAAAATAAGCATTGCACACATATGTTAATACATATTTTTCTAACACACACAGATTAAAGAGCAGTTACAAGAATAAGTGTGTATAGATTGTTGAGACAACCATAACAGAAATGTACAATTTTAAACAATTAGCAGAAAAATAAGTATCTACATACCTTATTGGATCTATAAACTCTATCTACGGTAGTACTATCTTACACAGAAACAGTGGAGGTAAGAAGTAGGGAGACACACCCTTATTAGGGGGGTTTGGTACAAGTACACTTCCAGCATGAGGAGAGGTGATTATGAAGGGAAGTTTTGAACTGGGAGGATTTTGAGTTATTCTAATGGATCGGGGTAACGTATTCCAGCTCTTGGCTTTAGAGAATGAGTAATGTAATGGCTGGGTGGGAGGTTAGGTTTGTGAACCTGTAAGAGCTTCTGATCCTCTGATCTCTGTGGCCTGTATGGGTGGTAGTAGTTGAATGTAGAGCTGAGAGCAGGACATTCTTGGGATTTGAAGATGATTTTGTGAGCAGTTGTTAGCTGTAAGTAGGAGAGGTAGTTTGGTAGCTCTAGCCATTTCAATGATTTGAGAGCAATGCAGTGATGAGTGGAGTATTTGGAAATGATTGCAAATTTGGTGATTTTATTGTATCATGTTTCTAGTTTGAGTTTAGAAGAGCTTTGGATATTAGTGAGTAGAGGGCCACCATAGAGGAGAAATGGTAGTAGGTATTTTGTGGCTAGGGTTATACTTGTGGATGGGCTTAAAAAGTGATTAAAGGGTTCCAAGTTTAAAATGTGTTTAATGAATATTGTGCTGATATGAAGGTCGACTTCCATGTGTTTGTCAATAGAAACTCCAAGGAGCTTTGTATGGCTAATGACTTAGTTTAATGATTTATTAAAAGAAACAATGGTGAATTGGTTCTTATTTAAGGGTGTTTGTTTTTTTAGGGGAGAAAAATATGATTTTAGATTTTGTTGGTGTTCAGGGCTAGGTGATTGTTGTGCATCCAAGATTCAGTGGAGGAGAAGGCATTTTGAGTTAGTGTGAGTAAGTGAGAGATAGAGTTGGTAGAGCAGAAGATAGTGGAGTTGTTTGCATACTGAATGACAGATCCTTGAGATAGTGATGATTTGAAATTGTGTATGAATATACTAAAGAGGATGGATCCAAGTATGAACACTTGGGGAATGCTAGTGGTGGTGTTGAGGAAAGAGGAGGTGGAGTTTTGCCATCTAATAGCCTGTTGTCTTTCATTTAAGTAGCTGGAGAACCAATTTATAGTATGGGGGAGAGACCAATATTAGAGAGTTGGGTGATGAGTAAAGGGTGAGAGACGGTGTCAAAGGCTTTGGATAGTTCAAGGAAGAGGGTGGAAACAATTTTGCCAGTGTCACGGGCTCTGTTTACAGTATCTATAAATGATAGAAGGGCAGCTGTAGTGCTATGGCCTGGTCTGAAGCCATGTTGTGATGGTGACAGTATTTGGTTGTCTAGAAAGTAGTGGAGAAGATGAGTATTGATGCATTTTTCTAGAATTTTGGATAAAGGAGAAAGAATTGCAATGGGTCAGAAGTTAGTGATATCAGTATTGTTGACACCTTTGTGTGTGTGTGTGGGGGTGAAGGCCTTTTTCCAGAGTTTGGGAACATATAATTCAAGGATGGATCTGTTTATAGGAATGCTTATTAGGTAAGAGATATTGTCTGCAGCAATATTTAGGTATTCTGAGGGTAGATTACAAGGGGCAGTGGAGCAGGGTTTTAGTTTTATTAGTAGGCATTTTATGATTGAGGATGGGGAGGGCTTTAGGATAAAGTAAGAGGAGGGGTGGATATTGGGTTCTGGATTTAATTGGGTCTCAGAAGGGGAGGGGGAAAGAGTGGGTGATCTAAGTGTGGAAGTGTGACAAGTGGAGTGATTTGCTTGAGTGAATTTAGCTGTGATGTCAGCTATGGAGCTGATGAATAAGTTATTGAAAAGGGAGACTATTTCTTCAGGACTTTTTTTAGGGTGGGACTGGGGTTATTTTATTTTTGCCTGGGTTAAATAATGCGGTAAGGAAACTCTAGAATTGTTTAGGGTTCTGCTGGTGGTTAGACTGAAGTTTTAGGTAATGTTCTTTTTTATCTCTGTTGACTAGTTTCTTTACTTGGTTGTGAAGTTCTTTGAATTTTAGTAGGTCTGGAGTGTTTTTGTGTGCCTGCCATAGCTCCATACTTTGTATCTGGCATGCATGAGTAGTCAAGTGGATTTTGATAGCCAAGGGGCATGGTTGTTTTTGATCTGCGGTACACGTAGATGTGCTAGGCTATTTAGAATATTCATGAAGGTGGTGTTGAAGTAATCAACAGCTTCTTCTAGTGGGAGAGGTTGTAGTAAATGCCAATCTGTAGATTTTAGGATATTGTTAAAGGTGGTAGGGTTGAATGAAGTCAGATTTCTAGTTTGTTTAAACTGATACAGACTTTGACTGGAGGGGGGAGGCATGGATAATAAATACTGGGAGATGGTCACTGAGAGTGTTTGGGAGTATTCCAGCTGTGGTTATTTTGTTGGGATTAGTGACCAGAATCAAGTTTAAGATGGCTCTGTTTTCATTCCCTTTGTTTGGTCTGGTGGGGAATTTTATGAACTGGGTGAAGCTGAAGAGGTTAATATTTGCAGAAGGGCATTTAGAGTTGAGTTCTAGCCAACTGATATTTACATTGCCTAGTATGATAGCCTCATTTGTAATATTGGAGGAACTCCAGGCTAGGATGTTTTCCAAAAATGGATTATTGCTTCCAGGGGGTGTATAGAGGGTGACTATACAGAGTCTTTTGCTGTTGTTCATATTTAAGAAGGTTATGAGGAGTTCTGCATTGGAGAACTGAGGTATGGGGATAGTAAATTGAACTAGATTGCGGGAGGTGGAGAAAAGAAGGGTGATCCCCCCTCCTTTTTATGGGTCCTGTCTAACCTTATTGTTTGACAGCCTGGAGGGAGAAATTCAGTATCTTTAATCTGAAGTTTCAGCTAGGTCTCAGTGGTTGTAATAATGTCAGATTGTTGATGTGCAACCCTTGCATGAAAGTCAGAGATTTTGTTGTTAATGCTTCGTAGATTTAGGTGTACTATATTTAAAGACTTGTGTCAGGTTCTATTGATGGGAGTAGGGAGAAGGTTGAGTCTAGTGGGTCCTGGATTCGGGTGTATATCACCACATAAGGCTATGTTGGAGAGTTTAGAGATATAATATGACTGGCTTTGGCTGGGGGTAGATTTGGAGTAATTTGTTTGAAAGTATTCGCAAGTCAAGCTCCACTTCATTAATCCACATGCGTGGCCTCAACCTGGTCTGTGACATCAACAAGACTAGTTGGCAGGACAGATTTGTATCTCAGAGAATCCCCCATCTATGGAATACACTCCCTCTTCACATCAAGCAGGCTACCTCTTTACCACTTTTTAAGTGTAACCTAGATAACTAGATGAGAAACAGAAAATATACCCCTGGTATTCCACCCATGTCCCTGATGGACAGGGGTATCGGATGCTGATTTGTCTAACCATGGGCTAAACTGTTGGCTAGGCTTTTAAGGGACTCAGGCTCAATACCCTAGTAACTTCCTATGATCCTATGATTCTATAGTGTAGGCAATAGAAGTATATTCAACTGTTTTTTAAATGATAACGGCATAGGCTTTACTTTATGATAGAAGAGGAGATCTGGTTGATGGAGGCTAGGGGAGATATCAGTAAAGCAATTGGGTGGAATTGGTAAGGAGGTGGATGTAGAAGAGCTAGGAGAGAAGTTAGTAGAGAAAGAGGTAACTTCTTGAGCAGAAAGGATAAACAGTGATATAAGTAGAGTGAGAAGGAGTGGGGAGGAGAGTGTGAGTATTGAGTTAGAGGGCATGTTAGTTAGCTATGGATAGCTGAGATGTGTAGAGAAGTAGGATTTAGTGGAAATATTGGTGCATTTTGGTTGGGTAACTGGAGAGAGTATAATCTATTGTGGTAGGGTTGAGGCATAGAGAATAAAGTGTAAGCTTAGTAGAGTAAGTGTAGAAAGATTAAAGAGAGGAAAGGCTATGAGTAGGAATGGTACTTGGAAGGAATGGTTAAAATGGTAGTCTAGAAGCTTGTGTTCTGTTTTTCTAGACTATCCATGTAGGAGCTTTGTCCCCTAAATATCTGATAAGCATATATAAATTTGCAAAATGTAACTCTTTAAATCAGTATATATTTCTGCTCACAGTTCCATAGGCAACTGCTTATTCATTTACTGTGCAGATAACAAATATGATTGTTCCTGTTGTCCACAATATTTAAAATGAAAACTGCACAATACTTTAAACCCAGTAATGCAGACAGTCATCTTCTTTGTTCCACATCCTTCAGCTTTCTTAGTCCTCTGGTACCCAGCATTAGATGATCTGATCAGATGGCGTGTCCTTAATTTTACAACTTCAATGACAGATACGTGTAGAAAGGAAAGGTAGACAGCATCTGTTCCCAGCTCACCATAACCCAAAATTTTGTTTTCCTTTATAAAATAGATATTGTCTGGTCAAGCAGCAACTTGTCTATTTGATTAGTACTTCAATGAAAACTGACTATCATGCTTGGAGAGATTGGTACCTAGTAAATGTTTTAAGCAGATCTGCAATATTTTAAATTCCACTTCACTTTTCTTCTATAAATTCTGAAACATAAAGATAGCAAGCATATTTTCAAAGGATGACTTGATACCTGTAACATTAGTTTGAACAAATGAATGAGGTTTCCAGATAATCGTTCATGAAACAAATCTGAGTTGCATAGTCAAATTTAGAAGTATCCATTAAAATGTCCATTACCCAATATTTTTCTTATCCATAATTCATAACCATGTTAAAGGCATTTCATTATACTATTTGCTACACATAGATATATATTTTGCATTGTGCTGTAGAGACATGGTACATCTGAAAACAATAGCATAATGCTACTTCATACTGTCATCCACCACCTCGTGGAACTCATCAGTAATGAGGCATGTGAGTTAGCCTTCTGCTAAAGAGTTACATGATTGACCCTAAGTGTAGCATAGGGAGAGTTCCATGTCAGTAAATGCTTGTGAATTTTGTGTGCAGCAGACCCATGTACTTGGATTACCAGGTGATCAAGAAATAGTGAAAGTAAAGGAACATACAGCAGGATACGGCAATATAGGGGCAGACATTGTTATGCCACTGATACTATGGACTGAGGGCTATGGAATCATTGACTGATTGTATATTGATGAGCTACACAAGCATCTGCAGCATACATCTCCAATCCATTTCCTCAGCAATATGAAAATCCCATAGAAGTTCTAAACATCCAATGTATAACTTCATTTTACAGGACTATGTTGTAAGCAATGAGGCATTTAGAAGGCAGACAGGAGCTGCTCTAAGAAGTCTGTAGACTTCCATATGACTGCTTTCTTTGGACTGGATTACATGTAAGAAATAATCACATTGTGTTTCTATGTGAGGAAACTGTAATGCAGTGGACAGATAATAAAGGAGATATGTGCCAGAGAAAACATCAGAAATGTACCCTGAACATATTTCCTTTACTCTTTTATCCCCGTTCATTGTGGCACTGTAACACAATGTGATACTCAATTACGCCCCTGCAGTCTATTTCAAGTAAAAAAAAATCATATATAGAAATTTTGCAACCCTACTAGGACAGCTGCATTAAAACAGCATCTCCTATTCAAGTTAACCCCAGAGCACAAATGGTACCTTTCAACAAGCAAGTAGAGAAAATAAATAAATTGACATTACCAGCACAAAGGACCACATCCTAAAAACTGAACTAAATGAGATTACACAAACTAACAAAAAACTGACATATGCTAACATGACCCATTTTGCCCTTAGAAAATAAACTTAACATCATAAACTAGTTAATCATCACATGAAACACATTAGATTCTTTAGAAGCCTATAGAAAACTGTGCATTGAGCCTGCTGTAAAATCAGGAAAGAAAAAAAAACACTTGTTATACCAAAGCTCATACACAAGAACCTTGTTAGGAGCATGGCTCATTCTATCAGAAACACAGCAGCCACCATAGAAATACAGTGGTATCATGCAGGCAGTTTGCAATAGTATAAAACACTTCATACTGCCAAACTGTATAGTTCATCAGATGAACTGAACTGAACTGAAAACACAACTACAAGTGGTCAAAACTTTCTCAGCAGATATAACAATGTCATTTGGTCTTGCAAAAGCAACCTTTAAAGCAGAAAAGCTGCAGCACCAAGAAAATATCACTCTGGGACAGGAATGTGATATAAAATAACTTGAGCAAGAGGGAGTGTATAAATATCTAGGAAATGATGAAGGATCAACAATAAAACATGAAAAAATATGAGTAAAACTTAGTAAGGAATACTTTAGAAGATTAAAATTAATACGAAAAACAGCTCTGGCATCTAAGAACAAAGTCCAACCTGCAAACCAATTTGCTCTTCCTGTCCTAATTTACAGTTTTGGAATGACTGACTGGCCTCAAAAGGTACTGTATTATTTGAATAGGAAAGCAAGAAACATGCTTCATGCTTATCAAATGATTTATAAAAATCAGTGTATACCAAGATTATATGTTGCCTGTTCTGAAGGAGGCATTGGCCTCCTCGAAACTGATTACATGCATAGATCTGCAATCACAGGACTGCATACATATCTGCTGACCTCACAAGATCCAAACAAAGTGAAAGTTTTAAAACACGAGGAGAATAAGTCTAAGATGATTTCCCTGCTTAAGTTTAGCAGAAACATGTCTGTGTCAAGTGAGAATAGAAATCAAACCAGAAGTAGCCAACAAAATCAGGCAGCAACTGAATGTGCCAAAAAAACAAAAGAAAGAATACCAGATGAAGTATCAGATGAGAAGGCAAGTAATGTGGAAAATGCATAAATACAGTTGCAAGTACAGAAAACACTTGGAACAAACTCATGTTGATCAAGACTGAATGCAGCAATGGTAAAGGAGAGGTGAATTTAAAACAAAAGATGAAAGGTTAATATTAGCGGCCCACGATAGTGAACTACTTGCACATTGGTTTACAAAGTCCATTGAACATGTGGGAGAGACAGAACTGGAAACAGTCGCTCATTTTGTTGCTGGGTATAATACACTAAAGGCAGAAGGACTGTATACTGAAAGGCATAATAATGTTATTGCATCAGGGCTTGTGCAAACGATATAATTTTGAAGTAGATGAGAAGTGTTGGAAACATGAAATGCAAAACATTACAGAAAATTATGAAGTTTATACCACATGGAATCACCCATTACCAACAGTTTGAAAATAGATGTGAGAAAAACGGGTCCCCTTCAAAAGATCTAAAACCCATAACACCGAATTTCATAACATCTAACAGTACAAATCACATGAAAATAACATCCCCTCCACATATAACGACATATAATGACACCAAACTACTAAACACACTTTTTACTAAGTTTCTGCAGGGGGGGGGGGCTTGATACAGTGGGGTTAGCAAATTAACTTTTTTCCACTGTAGTGCGATCTTGGAGTTGATATATTTAATTTATGGGGTGGGGGTGGGGTGCAGGGAGCTTGCCCCCCTGCAGTTATTTAGGAAAAAGTGTGTTTGGTAGTTTGGTGTCATTATATGTGGACAGGATGTTATCTTCTTGTGATTTGTAGTGTTAGATGTTATGAAATTCGATGTTATGGGTTTTAGATGTTTTGGGGTTTAGATGTTCTGGTCTCAATGTTATGAAATTAGATGTTATGGATTTTAGATGTTTTAAAGTTGACCCAAGAAAAACAGGTATAGTAGTTCATGAAAAGAAGCCAAAAGTAGCATTCAACATTGACCTTGTTACACTTAGGGTCTGCAGTGTCTTATGTACAGAGAGATACAAAATCATAAAACACTAAGATTTACAGTCATAAATTAGGGCAAGTGGAAGAAGACTTCCCAGATAATTCCAATAGCAGGAGGAACAATGGGTGTTATAAAAAATCACATACAATTGTACTTAGATATGTTACCGAGGGTCTATATTATGTGATCGAACATTAAGGTGATCACAGGTCAATGTTGAACCCTTAAAACCGTGAATGGCCCATGGGAAAAAATTGCTTGGCCTTAGGAAACAAAACAAACCTTCAAACACTAATCAAGTGGGGAGCTTCGATCCCAGACCCCCCAATGTGGGTGGGGCTGTGCCCCCTACACCCCCCTTAACTAAATATACCAACTCAAAGATCACTCTACACTGCGGAAAAGGGCAAATTACCAATAATGGCCAAGCAAATTTTTTTTTTCACAGGGAAAAAATTTGCGTAAATGACCATTCGTGTTTCTCAGAGTTCGACATTTATGTGTCGACATTTAGGTGTTCAATCACCTAAACTTTCATTCACGTAATACAGACCCAAAAAAAAAAACAAGAGTACACCTTTCTTCTTTATGGCAATGCACTTGCACAAGAACTTCACTTCCCAAAACCTGACACTGTTTCACTAGCCTCCCATCTTCTACTCTACTATAACTCCTTTCCCTGATTATTTGACTCCTATCTTCTGAACTAATACTAATCACCACAGCTGCTTACTTATAGTTAATCTGAGTACTTAATAAGTATTTATGACTCACACTATTGTTGCAGCATTGGTAACCTGGCTATCCTAACTTTGTATTCAATCCTGCTGTGTTCTTACTGTTCTAACCACTGTCTCCTTGATGTTGTAAGCTAATAATTTTACCAGTACTTTTTGCCTGGCTCTCTCAATTCAACACTGTAACATATGTATAACAAATTACTCTGTATGGTGATGTATTTTATGAATATATTGTGTTTGTATGTATTGTACATTTTATACAGAAAGTTATGTACTTCATGTTTCTGTATGTTTAAATTTTTATCTGATTGTGGAGCTTTTCTCCCCAGGCTTTCACTGAAAATGGGCTCAACATAGCCCAGTGGACTATCCTGGTAAACAAATGCAAAATAAATAAATACATTTATTCAAAGTCCTAGTTGTTGTAGCGTGGCTTCACTATGATTAGTCTGCTTATTACAGATAATTTCAACAAATACATTTAAAGAGCCAATAAGACTGAAGGTATGTGACTCTATAACCAACAACATGAAAATGGTCAGGTGCCTGATTCAGAAAGAGGATGCAAACAAAAACATATGTTTAGCGTCCAGCTAAAATGAAAAAAGTGAGAAACAGAGAAAAGGAGGCTGAGGCTCAATAGAGCAGCAGTGGCAAGATTTCTTATATTTCAAAGGTAATACATTAGCACATTTAGATATACGGCAGGTGAAAATATTGAATGACATTAAACTAAAAAGTGAAGAATTTACATTTTAAAGTAATAGGTACTAAGTAGCCTAATGCACTGACTGATAATTCCAAAATAAATATGTTCTGTGAGTAATCAGTGACTGAAGGTATAAAAAAAGAGATTTACACACATCTGAAACATGCCATAGGAAATAAAATAACATTAATACCAATAACTGAGACTAAAGGATAAACTAGTGACAGAGCACACAGACTAGGGGAAAGCAGTTTTTTTACCTCATTAATTTGAAGAGTAGAATGGCTGTGATGAGAAACTGGAGGGAGGTATTATAAATAGAAACAGCAGTTGGCATGTAGTATGATAGAAATAAAAGAGTACTGGGGAAGCAAATAAAATGAACATACATTTGTTAACTAGTGTAAACCTGATTAGGATTAGGGAAAAATGGAAGGGGAGAGAGTGAACGAACATCACAAGATAAAAGCTAATGAAACAATGACAAAATGTAACATTGGCAAGCTTAAACATGCTTAAGAAAACACTGCAAAAATGCAAAAGTGCACACAAAAATCATGTAAAGAGCCGACATGGAAAACTGGTATGGTTTGTACTGAGCCAAGTGAAAAAAATGTTTCAGGGAATTCATAGCCAGAATAGAGGGATAACTTACATAATAAGGGTCAAAACTAGAGATAAAGCAGGTACCATTCTAGTGTGAAATCTCAAAATTTTCAGGCAATAAAACTCTATTTCAAACAGAGAGAGACGGACAAACAAATCATAGCTGGTCCATGAGATGGAATAAGGTGACCATTAAGAACAACTGAAAATGTGCTCCATTTAGGAGTCTAAATACTGAAATCCTGAATGAAACAGACTAGCACTTTAAGGCAGGGCAGGAAACATGTTTCACTTTTAAAATTAAGAAACAAAATGTGTAGGATCGGTAGCCCCTAGATATAGATAGGCTGAATGACTCATTTATTTATTTGCATTTGTTTGCCAGGAAGGTCTGATTGTATATAATACCCAATTTCCCTGGTGGCCAGAGGAGAAAAGATCCAAGAATATAACAAAGGTTAAACAGACTCTGAGTAAATATGTAACTGAATAAACAGGAAATATCACAAGAATTATAATAAAGTGCACAATGTTTTAAAAAGAGATGCTGCATTTTACAGGACATCCCTGAAGCATGAACTTATCAGTGTATTTGTAATAGCATTACTAAACAGTAGAGAAAAACAAAATTTGATAGCTAAAGTAATGTACTAGACATCTATAATTATGCTGCTTTCAACGCTAATAGAGGAACAGAAGTAATGCAATAAACTCACTTCAGTAAGACATAAAGAGCCAGATGGGAAGAAATGGAAAGTAAGTGAAGTAAATCAAGAGTATCTGAGTATTTCTATTCTGGTGATTTAAGAAATTTGCAATTTAGATGCACCTCGGGATTCAATAAAGCATTTTCCTATGCCAGAATAGTGTAGGTCCTGCTTGGAATATTGGCGCCGAGAGATTCAGTAAACAATGCTGGGAGCTTACATAAGCCTGCCAGCACTATTCTGGCATGGACACCACTGAATAATGCTAATTGCTTCATTTGCTGGTGAAAAACATACAAATGAGGTGAATTAGTGATTCAGTAAGCAGGCAGGCATCCGTGCTAGTACAGTGTCTGTTACAAAAATGTATTTGGTTACTGACCGTGTACATTTCTACAAAAATCAAAATGGAGGCATGACAGCTCAAAGTGAAGCATGTAGTATGGCTATTAGGCATGCCAATGGCCAAAAATATGGCCATCGGCATGGAAAACAGTTGCAAATGTATCAAAATAAAAGATTTTTTTTGGGCCAATTTCAGCCGTTTAAGCATAGCGCAGCAGTGCACAAACGAGATTGTGCAGAAAATAAAAAAAAATCTGAAAAGACAATTTTAAGTGAAATCTGCATTTTGCCATTATAATGGGTAGCATGCAGAATCAAAACAATAACAGGTAACACTGGTTGCTAAGGGGAAAGACTCTGGTGTAGTGATGTAACAAGGGACTAAGGCAGTGGGGTATGCAAATGAGCAAAGTTTACTGAATAGCAAAATGGGTGCACTTAACCATGTAGGAGCTATAAGGCAGTGATGTAAGCAGGAGAAGCAGCTGACATGGAAAGGGGGTGTGTCATGCTTGGTGTAAGCACACTGGAGCTTCACAGCTTCCATTGCAGCTTAGCTAAGCACAGCTATGCATGGGTGTGTGTCTGAGGCTGTATTTATTTATTTATTCGATGAAATGAGGAGTGTGTTTGTGTCCAGGGGAGGACCATTTCTGCTTAAAAGTGTTTACTTAAGTTAAATGGGTTTGCATGGCATGCGCCAGGTCTTAAACAAAAATAAATAAATAAATAAAATAAAAACTCGGAAATACCAGAACTGTTTACATCTGCGCAGTGGGATTGTGCAGCGCACTGTAGGGCTTAAAAGCACCGGAAATGGGAAGGGAAAAAAAAGGGAAATAGCAGAATAAAAGCAATCAAGTACAAATAATATAGCTGGCAGGTGGAATGTATCAAAACCAATCATACGGGTAGCATCTGCAGCACAACAGTATAAACTATTCAAACATCTTTCAGTCTGATTTTTACCAAAACCTCTGCACCATTGGTGTACACACTTGGGGGAATTTTAACTGACAAAATTTTAGGGGCTGCTGTCACTTTGATACATACACATCCGCTCCATTTCACACACTCTATACTTTAAAAAAGAACTTCTCAATACTAAGACTTGCCCCTGCCATGACCCAACCTAGGTTAATAACCACTCCTATCTCCACTATATGTTAAAATGTTCCAAATTATGTCTACCTGACTTTGGATAGTTTGTTTAATGGATTAGCCACTTTGCATTCAGTGTTAAATTTCAAGCTTACTTTACTCCCTTTTGTATACTCTACACTCTACTATACTGAAGTACAAATCTTTTAATTGTACCGTAATTGTTAATTAATATTTTTGTTTGAGATTCATGTTTATTGCATTATTTTTTTTGTAACCTGGAGCTTTTCTCCTTGGGTCTCCACTGAAAATGGGCTATTAGCCCAGTTGGACTAACCCAATTAATAAATGTCAATAAATAAATAAATACATCAGTATGTGCTAGAAGCTGAGGGTGGTGAGGAGGATAATGCTGACAACTGTCCCAGACTGAGGAGGAAGAGAAGAGTGTTCAGACCCAGGGTAACCTACCAGGGGCTACATGATCTGGAGATACTAGAGCCCTACAGGGTAGACAGGGAAATACTTCAGCAACTCATTGAGCTGTGCCGGCCTCACCTCAGACCCAGAGCTAACAGAAGGGACCCATCCCGATGGATACCAAGATATGTGTAGCCTTAAGTATACTAGCTACAGGTACTTTCCAAAGACTTACTGGGGACATCATGGGGGGTCTCACAGGCATTTGCATCCAGGGTACTCCACCAGTTCCTGGATGCCATGCTACCACATACTGGTGAGCACATTTACTTCCCCCAGTACCCCTGAGGAGAGTACCAGGAATATGTGCCTCTTTTACCATGTAGCAGACTACCCGGAAGTACTTTTTGCCATAGAATGCACGCACATCCACATCAAAGCACCACCTGGTGAATAGGGTAGGGTCTACGTAAACCACAAGGGCTTTCACTTCATCAACTGCCAGGTCATGTGCATTGCCCAGGGCATTATCATTAATGTGTGTGCTGGCAGCCCTGGAAGCTATCACGACTCCTACTTCTGGCATTCCTCTCAGCTGTACCAGGAATTTGCCATGGGGGACATCCCATATGGCCATCTGCTGGGGATGCTGGCTATGCACTGGAACTGTAGATGATGACATTCATCAGAAATGCACACACACACACACACACACACACACTCAAGAATTCCATAAAGAGGTACACGCACAAGCCATGATCATTACATAGCATGTGTTTGGGATGATCAAGTCACGGTTCCACTGCCTTGACATATCTGGTGAAGCCCTGCAGTACTCTCCAGCCACATGTGCACACATGTTCATAGTATGTGCCATGCTACACAATATAATCCTGTGGAAACAGCTGCAGCAGGAACAGAACAGGGAAGGGACACACAGCCCCACTCCATTACCAAGGTCCCCACAGGCACAGAGGGACTTGGTGGAGGAACCCCCTGTGCCAGCTCCTGTAGGCAGATGGAGGTGTGCCCAGTATGCCCTGGCCTTGGCAAAGAGGCAACACATAGCAGACACACTAACACTGTAGGAACCCAGGGACTGAGACCTCTCTCCAACTTGCACACACAGTAAAATAGATGCGACACACATCACACTACCTGTACCTTACCATGTATAGGCAGTGTACTGTTTGCAACCAACATAGGCAGCCCTCACACACCATCCTCACAACTGCCACAGGCACAAGGTAAGTAATTCTTCTTAACAATAAATGAATGGAGTAGTATGTTCTGGTAGCATATCTATGGTATTGCTGCATGCATTCAAGGGAATGGGGTGGCCTACTGGGATAGCAGCAGACAACTGACAGCTATGTGGGACCCCAGGAAATGTTTGCCTAATACTGGCTTCCCCACACTATGCAGTAGTACCCACAGTGACAAATCCTACTGCAGTATATGTGGGGGGCCAACTAACTGGGGGCTCATAGGTCACAGGCATGTATGTCAGTGTGGGGGTCCCATAAATACCCCAAAAACCTCACCCAGCAAGTCATCTGTAGAAAACCATAAAGAAATGTCTGGCAAAGGCCCACAAATGGCGACAATGATGAAATACCCCGCTACAGACTTACACAGTGATAGCACAGCAGGTCTTGCAGTTGCAGTAAGGCTCTGAAGGGTAAGAAGTCTGAAACTCAAATGTATGCTAGATTTTCAGGGATTCTGTTAGGTCTTGATTCTTTTGAGTTCATGCCATTTTATTCTATTGCTGTTGCTTGGCATGTTTGAAGAATGGTATAGTATTTTATGTACCATTACATTACATCAAAAAGTATGTCAAGGCAGGATCTAATTTTAAACCAGCATCAAAGATATCCATTTAAAAATACTCTTTCGGCTTTTTCCCGGTAAGGGGTCACCACAGCGGAACTCCAGTCTGCTAATGATTGGCAGTAGATTTTTACAAAACACCGAGGTGCCAGCTCGACACCCAACCTTCAACGAAGGCACGCCCATTTACGCACGCATGTCTTTCGAACGCTACCCAACCACGGGGAGGACACGCAGACTCCACACAGAAGGCACACCCAAGCCAAGCCGAGAATCAAACGGGAGAACCTCTTGCTGTGAGGTAACAACGCTACCACCGTACCACCGTGGCATATAAAATACTTGACCTACTTGAATTAAAAAAGAAGAAGAAAAAAAAAATCACATAAGCACGGGTGGGGCTGACACTGCAACACTTTATGTCTATGCAACTAGATAGGCTACGCATGTGAAATGTGGAAATATTTTTGTTATCATATATAAATGTACCTGGGAGGACCCAGTACAATATTGCAGTGATACAATACAGCTTAAAAGATTGACAGATAATGATTGCAGTAGTCTCTAAAACAAGACTAGTGGGTAAAGTTCAATATATGAGAGAGAAGAGAGGATAGACTCAGAGCACTAAATAGGAGGTTGTAAGCATATGTTGTAAAAATTGGTACTTTATAGATAAAGAGAGACACTTGTTAAAAAGAAAGTTTTCTGGAGTTCAAAGCAAGAATGCAGGAGGAAATTATAATACAATGAGAGTTGAGGACTCAGTCAAACTCATGGATATGAAAGCGGTCACACTAATCACAGTCCTCAAACTGCTAAACATGGAGAAGGCCCAGTCCAGAAGATCTGGGTTCAAGGAGTCTGTCAGTCAATTTGAATGGGGGAAAAAGTACTCCAAAACATCTACCTGTTTGAATGCTGACTTGTCAGGTTGTGAGCCAGGACAAAAAATACCTCTCTTAAAATAAGAAGAAAGGGCCTTCTTTAGCTATGTTTGAAACCTCAAAGCAACACACAACAATGTGTTGAACTGGTGGTAAACATAACTGTGTTCACAGAACTGGTAGATATTCCAAATCTTCTGGCTGGCAAATTCCAACTTTATCCCTTCTCATCCCAGCTGCCCACAGGAAATACCATCTAACATAATCCAACCAACTTTCAGCAGGGAGCAGGACTCAGATGCTCTCTCTAAGACCAGGAATATAGCTTTGACTGGTCCTGATGAGATCCAGAGATGCCTCCTTAACAGCCTGAAATATAACCTAAAAGAGCCACTGGTGTCACTTTTCAGTGACAGACCTCCTCAGGGGCTTTGTGCCACATGAAAAGAAGACTGCAGTGGGCATCCCTCAACAAAAGGGCGGACCATCAATGCACCCTGGGAACTATAGACCCATTAGTCTGAGTAATCTCATATGCAAATCTATGGAAAGAATTATCATGGAAATTATTAAGAATGACATAGGAAACCTCCAGACACTGGACCCAATCTAGTTTGTTTTTTTAATAAAGGAGGGTTATGCCTACTGAACCTAGTGGACTTCTTTGTGAAGGTCACTTAGGAAATAGATGAGAGAAAAATGGTGCATACTGCCAATCTAGACTTAGCTAAGGCATTTGATGTGATAACCCACTCAGACATTGTAAACAAAATCATGAAATGAGGCATAAACCCCTGTGTAACTCACTGGATAGCCAGATGGCTCACAGACAGGATCCAAGAAGTTAGGATTGGAGAGACCACTTCCACAAAGAGGTTAGTCACCAGTGGAGTCCCCAATGCTGTGTGCTGGGTCTGCTCCTCTTTGGCATCTATTTTTTGAAGTAAAGGCCAATGTCAAGGTCCCTTAGCTTACCAAGTTTGCAGATGAGTGCCTAGGACCAATTATAGAACCCCTCCCCCAAAGATAATAACATATTACAGGAGAGCCTAACACAAACAAAATTCTGATTCAAAACCCATGGCTTAAAACTCAGTGCCAAGAAATGCATAACAGTACATATTGGGAAGTCAAGCACCCATGGAAAATACCTCTTTACAAAACACCCCTAAAACTAGACACAGTAGTCAGAGATTTGGGGACTCATCTAGACAGGAAATTGACTTACGACCAACATGTGTTTGAGGTTGTAAGAAAATTCATTCTGTGTCACTTAACGTATAAGTAAGGACATGGCATAGATATCCAGGGAAGTCACTGTGAGACTGTACTCAGTCATTATCAAGCTGATCATTAAGTATATTACCTTCCTTGCTAAGAACCACCGAATCTGGACAAAATTACAAGCACTGCAACTGGTGTAAAATCAACTCCTTTAATCAACCAGGTTAAGAATTAATGCCACACACAGTGAATAATGCGTTTTCATCCAAGAATCACTCAGACTTCATCAGATACATAATTAATGATGCAGTCCCACTTAAATAGAATCATCAACCAGCAGTTAGCCAAATTTTAAAATTTTAACGGTACAAAATACAATCATACATTGAATGCCAGAGTTCAAAGCATAATACAACTAGAAATTTAAAACAGTAACAGTAACTTTTCCTTCATATAGTATTAAAATACACATAAAATATTAATGTTGAATAAAACTGTAATATGTGTCAGGCTAATTAAGTAAGAAAAGGGAAGGGGGAAGAGTTACATAGGGGCAATAATGTTATAATTTGGCTGATCTTAACTTCAATAATGGTATTAGAGAAATGGTTTCATTTAGTCCAGGGGGTCTGTTTGCCTCCAACACAATCTGCCAAAAGGTCTCCCTGTTTTCCAATTTTGTTTCCCAGAGACCATCCCTTATGTCCCATGGTACCATTTCAATAACAAAAAATTAAAAAACAGCATTTGGACATTCTAATGTATGCCTAACAAGAGCGCTTCTAGTGTTCTTGTTCCTAACATCATTCAAATGTTTGTAAATCCTATGTTTTAATGGTCATTCCATTTTTTCCCTCATAGAAAGCTTCACATGAGGTACATGTGGTCAAATAAACTAGCCCCTGTAAATTATAATTGGAGTATACTTTACCGACCAGATGTTTCTGTCTAGCTCTTAAAAAAACATTTTCTTTATGAAAAATATAGCTACACTGAGGGCATGCCCCACATTTATATGTACCACCCTTTCTGTGGGAATAAATGTTTCTGTATTGAGCATGTTCTAACAGGTTCTTGATATTATGACCTGTCCTAAAAACCATCTTAAGTGGTTTATTCTTCAAATTGTCCAAGTCTGTAAATTCAGAGAATTTACACCATTCTCTCTCTTCAAAATGTTCTTAATATGATAGGCATCCCTACTAAAGTTGGTAATAAAAGCCCTACCGTGTCCTTTTTCTAGAAGTTTCTGATGCATTCTATTGTTTAATGTTCACTTAAGGTGGTTTTAGGAAAGGTTAAAATATTAACAACCTGTTAGAACATGCTCAATGCAGAAACATTTATTCCCACATAAAGGGTGGTACATATAAATGTGGGGCATGCCCCCAGTGTAGCTATACTCTTCACAAAGAAGATGTTTTTTTTTTTTTTTAAGAGCTAGACAAAGCAACTGGTTGGTAAAGTATACTCCAATTGTAATTCAGAGCGGCTAGTTTATTTGACCTCATGTACCTCGTGTGAATCTTTCTATGTAGGAAAAATGGAAAGACCATTATAAAGTAGGATTTACGAACATCTGAATGATGTTAGGAACAAGAACACTAGAAGCCTCTTTTTAGGCACACATTGGAATGTCCAAATGCTGTTTTTTTTATTTTTTGTTATTGAAATGGTACCCAGAGACATAAGTGGTCCCTGGGAAACAAAATTGGAATACAGGGAGACCTTTTGGCAGATTGTATTGGAGGCCAACAGGCCCCCTGGACTAAATGAAACCATTTATCTAGCACCATTATTGAAGTTAAGATCTGCCAAATGATACCATTATTGCCCCTATGTAACTCTTCCCCCTTCCCTTTTCTTACTTAATTAGCCTGACACATATTACAATTTTATTCAACATTAATATTTTATTTGTATTTGAATACTATATAAAGGAAAAGGTACTGTTGCTGTTTTAAATTTCTGGTTTTATTGTGTTGAACTCTGGCACTCAATGTATGATTGTATTTTGTACCTTTAAATTTTTTAAATTTTGCTAACTGTTGATTGATGGTTCTGTTTAAGTAGGGCTGCATCATTAATTGTGTATCTGATGAAGTCTGAGCGATTCTTGGATGAAAATGCATTATTCACTGTGTGTGGCATTAATTTTTAACCTGGGTGATTAAATGAGTTGATTTTACATCAGTTGGAGTGCTCATCATTTTGTCCAGAGTCTGTGGTTCTTAGTGCTTTTTTGCTGGGCAAATACAAATATAGCCACGGAACTATGCCTCTCAACCCTGTTACAGCTGAAATTCTTGGACACAACCTGACAAAATGGGAGTAAAAAGCGCAAAAATAGGTTCAAATTTTAAATATTGTTCATATAAACTTAGAAAGCTGCTAGGACAGGGTTTTTGTTAACATGCAGTTTCCGAAGGACTTGAAGTCTGAAACTCCATGTCGTTATTTACTGACTTTGATCCTCAGATCATCCCAGTGATTTACGAGAAATCACAAATTTTATGGGGCACACACCAAAAATATGAGGCAAAAATCTTTCTGTACATTTAAGAAGTATGCATGGCACTGCACTACAGGGCATACCTCAACCTCTCAGACCAATAAATCTGGAGAAAGCCATCAGTAATAGGGTGGGAAAAGGGGCCATAATTAGGGATACTTTTAAAATATTGCACCTACAAACTTAGAAAATTGAGAGGACACCAGCTTTGCAGAAAGCAGTTTAGCTGTCACACCACCCAAGGCACATTACACATTGTAAGTCTAGCAGATCTCTTAACCTCTTAGAGGAGGAAATTTGGACAAATACATCAATAACAGGGTGAGGAAAGGGGCCAGAACTATGAACACTTTATAAATATTGTTCTTACAAAATTACAATATTGACAGGACACGGATTTGCAGAAAGCAGCTTTGCTGCCACGTCCCCCAAGGAACGGTACACATAGTAAGTGTAGCAGACCTCTCAACCTCTTAGGGCAAGACATCTGGACAAAGGCATAAATAATGGGGGGAAATACCCATAATTAGCATGAAATCATTGCTCTCACAAACTTAGAAGATTGATAGAACCAGAGGTCTGCAGCAAAGTAATACCCATTCTGTGCTTAACATTCAGCTCTCCTTCAGTTTCCCTAGCCACATGGTTGCCTTTTCATGTAGAAGTTTGTGTTGTTTCCAGGCCTTCAACACAGTGAAGATGCAAATGAGGTCTGAACTCAATAGGATTGCAGCAACACAAACAGATTGGTTCCCTGTAGGGATGTTCACATTGTGTAAGCACTCCTTCAGGGTTTGCATTATTTTCTGTTGTTGGGATGCCACCTGTGCTTGTTTACATCAGATGTATGTTGCATGTTAGAGGGATGGCAACTGTGATTGCTTACATCAGATGGGTGTGTCAGGCTAGAAGGATGGCAACTGTGAATGCTTACATCTGGTGGGGATGTCAGGTTAGAGGGATGGCAACTGTGATTACCTACATCAGGTGGGTGTGTCAGGTTAGACTTACCAATTGTTACATTTAGGTCTGTCAGGTTTAGAAATGCAAGGAAGCAGTGCACAATAGGCTTGTGTGTCATTAACATCCAACCTCATCTTCATTTGTCTCAGCAGGTGTTTTTTTTTTTTCTGTTATGTTTGTAGCATTATTTATTATAAAAGAAAAGAAATAAAAAAGGAGAAATATTTGAAATAAGGAAAATAAATTTATGACATATACACAGTGAAGCTGTTAGTACACATGAGATATGTCTACATAGGTCTGCATTTCAACTTTCATTCCAATGCACCTTCAGAAATCAGTATGGGTGCCTTATCCTCTTTGTCACACAAACATCTTTGTAACAAAAAACTGAAGCCATTCTTCACACAACCACCTACAACAGAAAGTACACTGATAAACCATGGAATTGTTGTTTTCACACACACATATGTGTTACTGTATTTTGACAAGTGCACTTAGTGAGCACACAACCTGTTATGTTTATCACTGGCATATTTACAGCTCTGCCTTACCTTTCTATTCTTCCTGGTCATTCATCATGTATCTGCCCAGTACTTTGAGAGATGCAGTCTGTAAGCCATGCTATATCATTGGCATTCAAATGTGTGAGGATATTAACTGGCAATAATATTATATGAATTTGCCAACAACTGAAGGCCAGGTTGTAGAGCACAAACAAGTATAGAATGTTCTTTTGGGGAGGGGGTCCAAAGTGATTTACTATTATGCCACATATAAGGGCACAACTGTTCTGTTGAGGGGGGAGCAAATCTGGGTTACTGTTATGTCAAATACACACACAGACTGTTGTTTTGATGCAAGCAAAGGAGAGTTGCTGTTATGGCACAAACAAGGATATTCTGTTATTTTTACTTTTCTTGTTTTGCATCCTGTCTGTTGTTTGACCATGTGAGAGTTGTGAAGTCAGTAACTGCAGTGTGTGTCATTACTTTCTAACTTCTCTCTTCAATGATTTTCTAGTACGAATGTATGTTGCTAAACTGAGAGCATGCAGTGATCATCAGTACTTTTGAGAGGTATAACTGTGTGAATCCTTGATGCCTGAGGCCTACTCCTTACTTTGATGCCTGAGGCCTACTACTTACTAATGGACACATATAAGTCAAATAACTTATGCTGCCACATTTGACAGTAATGTTGGTACAACTCTCCCACCTTGTACTTGCTTACTGTAATAACTAATGAATTCCAAGTATATGCCTAAACAATACACTCCAGGTTCAGGACTTACTTTGTAAAAGCAGCAGTTGTCACATTGTTAGTCCAGAGCTGACTCCGTCTCATGCAAGCAGTACATAGACAATACGTGGGGAGTTAAAGGTTGTGTGAGTTGCCTGACATCAATGTTAGTATATGTATGTGAGTAGGAAGAAGGTTTTAGGCCCTTTGGTGGTGAGTGAGTGTGCTATGCATTGTCTCTTAGCCAGTGGAACAGCATAATGAGCATGCCTATGGCTGCCTATACCCACAGCAGCTGGGGGTTCCCCCTCTGACTCCTCATCTGCCTGTGGCTGTGGTGACCTTGGCATTGGTGGTAGGATGTGTGCCTCTTCCTGTTGCTGAACCTGCTGCAGCTGTTCCCTCAGGATTATGTTGTGCAGCATGGCACACACTATGAATATTTCTGTACATGTCTGTGAGTTGTACTGCAGGGCTCCCCCAGCTGTATCTAGGCTCCAGAACTGTCACTTCATGAGGCAAAACACACACTGTATGACATTTCTGGTTTTAGTATGTGCATCATTTTGGCAATCTTCCATGGGTAAGTGTGCATTTCTGATGAGTGTCATCAGCCACAGTTCCAGTGCATAGCCTGCAACCCCCTGTAGATGACCCTATGGGATATTCCTTCTAGCAAACATCTGGTACAGTTGGGAGGTGCGCCAATTATGTGAGTCATGGTAACTGCCAGAGTTGCCAGCAAACACCTTCAACATGATTCCCTTGGCATTACACATGGTTTGGCAGTTGATAGAGTGGTAGCCTTTTCTGTTAATGTTGAGCCTAACCTGTTCCCCAGGTGGTACCTTCATTTCTACATGAGTGCAATCTGTGGCACACAGTACTGCAGGGTAGTATGCTACCTGCTACAACTGTTGCATTTCTCTGGGCCTCTCCACAGAACTATGGGGAAAATATATGTGCTTACTGACATGTTGAAGCATACCATCCAGGAATTGGTGGAGGATCCTGGATGTTGATGCATGTGACAACCACAGCATGTCCCCAGTTGGTCTCTGAAAGGTACCTGTAGCTAATATTATAAGGGCTACACATACCCTAGTCTCCACTGGGATGGGTTCCATGTGGTTGACTCTGGCTCCAAGTTGAGGGCACCAGATGTTGCAGAGTTCCTGTACTATGTCTCCAGCAACTCTACTCCTTATTGACCTAGGCATATTGCCTGCAGAAATAAGATTGACTTTAGCCTCTTGCACATAAAAAATAGATTAAAGCAGTAGCAGGCCATAACATTCTATATGTGTATACTTTATTGTGTCTGAACTCTAAAAGTTTTGACATCTGCAGGAGAAACCAGCATGGAGTCTGCATGGATGCTTTATAGCTTGTTGAATATCTCCACTGTGGTAGATTGGTTGATTACAATGCAATTCAGCTGCCTATGTAATATGCATCTATGAAACGCAGACAAAGACAGGTTCAGGTGATGTCTGATAGGCCTCCATGGCAGTATCAGACCATGTCCTATGCTGTGGTAAAAGGCTGTCTGTAATGTCAAGCACAAGCATGCACACACACACATGCACACACACACACACACACACACACACACACACACACACACACACACACACACACACACACACACACACACACACACATACACACAAACACACACACACAGTTGACTGCAGTGAAAATAGAAACCCTACCTATCTAAGAATACAGGCTACACAACACAGTAATTGATGCAAGTGCCACTGCAAAAGTCTTCTTTTTGCAAGACTGCAGCTGAACTTATAGTTCATTTTCATTACATCAGCAGTGCATGTGTATGGCAAGATGTTGGCAGGCTTGCTTCAAAAGTTCATGCAAGGCTACTACCATAATGACCCTAGGTTCATAGGTTCAAAGGAGGTTAGAATGCTAATGGCCCTAAGGCTTTGTCTAGCATGCCCAAGTTGTAACATAGTTCCCTTATAGACCATATTTGCGAAACATGATCAACCCTGGTTGACCATGTTGTAGAGTTATATAGGTGAAACCCCTGGGGTAAATTTATGATTTCCCAAGCAATTGTCCCAGTTACCCTTAAAAAGGGTCATTGAGTAGCTCAGCTTCACGTGAACTGGGAGCTTGTTCCATAGGAGTGGCAATCTCTGGGAGACATATCTGTCTCTCCAACATATCCTGCTGATGTTGCAGACTAGGTTAAAGTCACTAGAGTGAGAGTCTCTTGTCACATGTGATTTGGGGAGGTGCAGTATTTCTTTAAAAACAGGGTTTTAGACTGCTATGTAGGCCAGCCACAAGTCGCCTTTCAGCAGCCTGTAGGATAAAGAGTACATTGACAGGGTTTCAGTCTATACATGTAGGTCATGTTTTGGAGACCCTGGAATTTCTTAGTGAGAAACCTCTGAGGTCTCCCCAGGTGCTGCAGGTATTTGGTGATGTACATGCAAAAGGCAGCATTGTACTCCTTGACTGGTCTGATGAGGGACAAGTACAGTGGAGTGATAACATTGTTAGTCTTGGATGCTATGCATTACCACCATGGACAATGAATGATCAAAGGTGAGGTTGCCAACAACCTGCATTCCCAACTCTCTCACCATAGGGTTAGAACATGGGGGGGTATTATTAATAGTGTAACTAGTATAGAGTTCTCTTTTGCCAAAATGAATAATAGTGCATTCATTTGGGTGCGCTTTAAGTCTGTTGTTTTGGGAACAATCATTTATGTATGTAAGCACATTTTGTAGTATGTCGACATTGTTTGGAAATTCAATGGTTGTCCCCAGTTTGTCATCATCAACAAACTTGTTGAGCAACAGACCATCTTTATTCCCTGATTTTCTAAAGAATACATTCCAAACAGTAGGTGGCCCAGCACAGACCTTTGTGGAACACCACTGGTAACACGTCTGCTGGTAGAGGTGGAATCCCCACCTATGCCTGTATGCATTCTGTTGATGAGCCAGTTAGTTACCTCTCTAATGATGTATGTGTTAATCTCCAGGTGGGTGAGATCTGCAATGGCTCAGTGGGGGATTGTGTCAAAGCCCTTGGGCTGGTCAAAATAAGAAATATGTAATGATTTGCCTTAATCTAGGGCTTTGGTAGCACTATCAAATAATTCCACTAAGTTTAACAGGCATGACCTTCCCTTGACAAACGTGAAGTGAGTCAGGTAAAGAGTTTGAAAGTCACCAATGTCCTTGTTGATAAGGTCCAAGATGATTCTTTCCATGGCCTTACAGATAAGTTTGGTCAAGCTTATGGGTGTATACTATCCTGAGTTGGTTGAGGGACCCCTTTTGTGCAATGATATTATGGTTACTGTTTTCCCCTCTGCCAGGAAAAATCCAGTACTTAGACTGTGGTTGAAGAGAGCACCAGTGGTTCTGCTAACTCTTGCTTTACACTGTATAGTAAGCAGCCTGTAATGTTATCCAGTCCCATAGAGCCTGTGTTTTTGGCATTGACAAGTGGAGTTAAAACCAGTTATTTGGAGATAATAGGTACAGAACTGTTGACAGGTATGCTGCAGGGTATAATCGGTAGAGGCGGGTCTATATTGTAAAGTTGAACGCTTACCTTATCGAATCCCTAAACATTGACCCGTCCTCATCGAACCGCGAAAACATCAATCATCCAGAAGAGCAAAAGCGGAAACGTTGAATCGTCATGGTTGGCCTTCTGCGGTATAGATATGTAAGGTAAGTGTGCGATAATTACGGACCTTACGGTTAGGGTGTGGGTTAAGGTAAGTGAATACATGGTGGTATATGTAAGATTTAATGTAGGGTTAGAAGTAGGGTTTAGTTTAGGGTTAGAAGTAGGGTTTTGGTTAGTGTATGTATGTGGTTTATTTAGTTTGTTTGTGTAGGTAATATGTAGCAGGTGGTGGGGTGGGACAAGTATGACAGTTCGACTTTTTGAATTTTGCGGTTTAGGCCGTTCAGTATTTTTGTGGTTCGATGATGATGGGTTGACGTTTAGGTATTCGATAAGGTAAACATTCAAGTTTATAATATAGACTCAGTAGAGGCAAGGGTGTGAAATTGCTGCCAAACTTGTGTGCTAATAGATTGGCTGTGTCCTCTGGTTCAGTATGAGTGGTACTGTTCACTCTGAATTTGGTGCAATGCCAGGCCTTCCATTTTACATTACGGCCATAGCTAAATGATACCTTGTGATTATCCTTAGCAATGGATGATAATTTAGTTACATAATTAACTTTAGAGGAGAATATAAGATGTCTACTTTGCTTGTTTAAGCGATGGAAGGTGTTCTTATGTTGAGACTGCTAGCTGTTCATTCTGGAAACCTGTTTTTTTTTTCTCATGTTTTATAATCTATTTATGCTAGATGTGCCCCATGGTGGCTTTTTTCCATGAGCAAGGTTTGAACTGTTCTTGTACAGCTAAGGCTATAGAATTGTAAAGCTGTTGATAGAGTCAATTTTTTGTACACCTACATATAGGAGTATTTACTGTTAGTGGCGGTAGTAGGTTTGAAACTATATATGCTATCACTTAGAAGGCTATAGTTTGCTTTCCAGAGAATTTTCCACCTTTTGGATCCTGGGAAGGGGGGAGGCATCAGGTATGATTGTTACACTGAACATGACTGATTTATGGTCAGACATTACCAGTGAGAGTCTCACAAATGGGGTGGTGCAGCTATCGTCCATGTTGATGAGTTCTAGGTCAAGGGCATTTGAAACCCTTGTGGGTTTGCAGACTAACTGTTCCAGTGCCTTTGTGTTCACAAAGTGCAGGAACCTTAGTGCAAGCGTGTTTGAGCACATATATGTATCTCAATCAATGGAAGGATAGTTACAGTGACCCATGCCTAGGGTGTTGGGCTGTATTATGACTGACTCAAGTAGGTCCATGAAGGCACTGTTTGGTTTTCATGGTTCGTGTTGGTGGACTGGCAGCTAACAATGCTGTGGAGGAGGGTTTCTCCTACAGTTAGTTGTACCTGTAGTAACTCTAGAGAGTGATACTGCTGGACCACTTTTGAGGTGTATTTGTGCTTTATGAAGATGTATACACCTCCTCCTTTGGTTCTTTCACATTCCTTTTGCTGCCTGAACATGTGGAAGGCATTATAGCCTTTCCATGCCAGAGAACTGTCTGTGGCCCTAAACTATGTATCTGTGGCTTCACAAACATCGATAGTTTTCTAAGTAAGAAGTGCCTCCACTGAGTGTATTTTCTGATTTAGACTCCTAGCATTAAGCAGCATAACCCTGAGTTTGTCTTTTGAGGATATTTTTATGTCAGAAAGTTTGTTCTTATGACATTTCCTAAAGAAATTGACTATGGGTGAGGCAAGTACCTTGCCCAGTAAGCAAAAGGCAAGAGGTGACAGATGAAGACCATCCCTTGCAAAGCAGCATGGTCTGTTGACCATATCATCCCAGCCTGACAACTATTGGATTCCCCTGGAGTGACACCAGTAGCTAAACCAATTGTTGATAATTCTTTTGTTTGTTTTGAGGCATCATCCTGGGTGAAGGTAGTATGCTGCTTAGGGCTATGGACATACCTATCTAGGACACATAATCTGAGAGGTGAGTCATATCTCTCTTCATATAGTCCAATGAGGTACATCCCAAGTAAGTTACTCCAAAATGAAGTATGACAGAGGTGTACCTGTGGATGTCCTTACATTAACTGCTACAGTGTTCTGACATATGGGATTCTCTGCCGTGGAAGCCCAACATTTGGCCAGTCTACCAAAGACTCCTGTTAATTTATAGGTACGCCAAATGTCACCCAAATGCTGCTTATGTTGTATGGAGTATAAATATGACATTCGTGCATAGCAAAAAACAGAACTACTTTGCCGCAAATTTGATTGTATATTTTCACTGTCAGTCTGTTTACCTATTTCCATTTCCTGCCAGTTGAACTCATTTTTGTTCTACAGTGACTACCTATGTCTGTTTGCTGACTTCTTTGTAGTTGCATTTAAGTGCCCTTTGGGAATTTTGTTTTTTCTTGCTTTTTTTCTGCTACTTGGTGTTAATGTCATCCAGGGCGGGTAAATGCCAGTGTGGGAGACATATTCCCAATAAACACTGCCATGATGTGTCTTTTTTGTCTAGGAGCTTCTCATGACTATACATCTTGCTCTATTTGTCAGGTGTTCATCCAGAAATCTCTTCACAGTAGATGTTCCCCCATTCCTTGTATCTTGACAACCAGCGTTTTAAGCTTCTCACTAATGATACAATGGATGGAATCTCCTGCCCCAAGGGTCAGACATTAGGGAAGAAGAGGGTGATAAAGGTACAAATGGAATCTTCTGCTATCCAGCCTCTGCCAGGTGTTTCTTCTGAGATCATTACAAACAAAGTGGCTTGCCTGGCTGTGTTGTTGTATTTCTTTTCTGCAAACATGTTGGAGGCAGATAAGGAGTCAGATGGCAGCACGTATGCAAAGGCTTTGCAGGCATCCATCTTGCACTTTCAGGGAGAAGCACAGTTGTTTTTTTTCTGAGAGTCCTAGGGAAGTTCCTCATTTTTTAGTCGGGGAAGAAGTTCCAACTACTGTCCTTGACTGGCATCCTGGGTCTGAGCCGTCTCAGTTTTTAGGTGGGGCATCCCCTTAAAAAGAAAGCAACAAATTAACCACATTTCTTCTGCTCCTAGGGATTCACAGAGTGAGTGGCAGGCCTTCAATCAGAGGCTATTTACTACTTTAATGTCCTTAGATCATCCGCGGTGGTACAGTGATAGCGTTGTTGCCTCACAGCAAGAGGTTCTCCTGTTCGATTAACGGCTGGAGTGCCTTGTGTGGAGTCTGCATGTCCTTTCAGTGGTCGAGTGGCCTCTGAAAGACATGCGTGAATGGGCGTATCTTCAATGAAGGTTGGGTGATGGGCTGGCAACTCAGCACCATAAAAAAAATAATAATCTACTGCCAAACATTAGTGGACCGGAGTTCCGCTGTGGCGACCCCTAACCAAGAGAAGCCGAAAAGTCAAACAAGAGCATCCTCAAGAGGTGTTGATTACTGCTCCTCCTTGGTCCTCTACTCACCTAAAAGGTCTTGAGAACCAGATTCTTCTGAGAATAAATCAGATTCTAATGATGATTCCCTGAGTTATTCTAGTCAAAGTCCTTCTCCTTTAGATTATGGGTCAGAAGAGGAGGATTATATTAGTCCTGATGTTCCTTTTGAGGAAATTTGCTTTAGGGGCACACTCTCTAGGATGATGTATTTTTTAAGTGCAATTGTGCCCTGGTGTCTGATATCCATAAGAGGCAGTATGAGTTGCTGTAGTTGGAATCTCCTAAACCTGCAGCCATCACTCCTGTTTTACTGCTTTGCTGGATGTTTCTCCAAGGCCGCTCATACATCTGCTTCTCTGCCTCTTGCTCCCAAGAAGCCTGACAGGTTTTACAGGGTGCCTCAGATTGTTACTTTTTATATAAATGTCCTGCTGCTGACCCCTCTGCAGTGTCTGTAGCCTCTAATAAGCCATCTCAATTGCTTCCTTTGACCAAGTTATCACCGTCTGATAAGGACAACAGAACTGTGGAAAGGATGGGTAAGAAGGTTTACACTTCTGCTACCCTAGTGGTTAGGGCTACTAATTATCAGACACATATGTCAAGGTATGTGTTGGCTCTTCTTCTTCAGGCCTGTCAACTTATTTCTGATTTTCCAGACTCTGAGGGTAAAACATCTGTTGTTTCCTTGATAGGGATTCCCTCTGAAGCAGTTTGCCATTATATTATATGTAGTTATGATGCAGTAGATGCCTTTTCTATGGCTACTGTTTTTGGTTAAGTGATGAGGAGGTATTCTTGGCTTAGGGTTCACCCTATACCTGATGATATAACAGCTAAGTTGATGGATGCTCCTCTGATTGTAGACTTTTTGTTAGGGAAGCTGTTGATGGTTTATTTAAGTCAGAATAAGGGTAGGCCTTACAGGAGCTTAAACGTGTTTGTTTCTCCTCTGCCTAAATTTCAGAGAAACTACCCTGGTAAGCCTGTCTTTGTTTGTAGGCAATCATGCCCTTCTATTAAAGGTAAGAAGAGTGGCCAATAGCCTCATCCTGCTAAGACTGCACAGTTTTCAGGGACCCCAAGGCCTTCTCTTCCAGACAGCCAGGTGATGTATGACTATCTGTCTCTTCCCAGTAATATTCCTCTTTCTCCTTGCCTTGCTTTTTCTCTTCTTGTTTGGCTTCAGATCACTCATGATGCCTGGGTTCTATCGGTCACCCATCAGGGGTACTTCATGGTGTGGTAATCCTGTCCTCCTTTTCTGGGCATTCTTCAGCATCTTCAGGAAAAACCCTCCTTTTTCCCATAGAGTTTTCAAAATCTCTTGAATCTGGAACTATACAAGAGGTGCCTGTGTTCTAAAGGGGGAAAGGATTCTACTCCAGAGTGTTTCTAGTTGCGACAAAAGGAGGTACTGCCAGCACAGCTAGCTGGAATTTTGTAAATAACTAGATGTCATTTGTGAATATCAAACTAATTTATACAATATGCTTGTGTTATAAATGCATTAGAACTGCAAGTCATGTGTATATCAAACTGCTTTGTACAGATGTTTGTGTTGAAAAGGTATTTGAAAAGCGCTTGTGCTTAAAATGTATCCACAGTGTGCCCTACTGAAAGAGAAAAGAAATGTACATGCACTATTGTAACTGTTTAAATGTATCTATTTTAATAGAGGAAACTGGAGGGTTAACCTCAGTCTAGCAAATTAGAAAAATATTTGAAATTAAATGACTTTATACATCAGGCCGTAAAGATGCTTTGATGCAGCTAGAGACAGAAAGTCTATACTAGGAAGCTTTCTGTTGTGTCTTTGGGGTGAACTAATTGTTACTTTGGAAGCATGAAGGAATGCAATTGTTTTATGACTTCCAGCATCTGCCAAAGATCTGAGCAAAAGCCCTTGTTTGAGTATTTTTACAGGTAGATGCTAAATACTGACAGCTTCAGCAGTGTGGGTTTTACCGGAAAACTAGAATTCAGATGACCATAAATTATGTCATTCTGCAAGCTATCCCAGTAGCAATATTTTAGATATTATTTTGAGAAGTCTCTTAGTTAGACAGGCCATTCTGCATTCTGTCTTGGATCTGACAACAACAAGAATCATTCACCACATCTGCCTTGATCTAAGTAACTTATACGGGTATAGTAACTCTCTTAGATACATTCAGGTATATAACAAAGCTTAGTCTAGAGTTTGTTTTCTTTATTTTTGTGAGCCTGAACTGTAATGTTATTTTAAATATTTCCAGTGATTTCTTTTGTTCTTTTATTATTTATTAAATAGATTTAAACCTTTCATTCTGGCTGATCTGTGTGAAGATATTTAAGAGCTGATAGTACTTGCATATTTATTTGGTGACACTGCATGGGCCACTCCTAACAACCTTGCTCTTTATCAAACTACTATTTGTATTAGTATTAATATTACATGTTAAGATTGGATACCTTTTCTTAAGGGCCCTAAGGTATCTGATAAAGAGTTACTGGTAGCAGTGGTAACTACAGTATAGTCTGGGTAGAAAGGGGCATAGATAATTAACCTTTGCCAACCTTTCTTAGCTGTGTGTGTGTGTGTGTGTAAGTCAAATGTCAAATAGTGTGTGTGTCAGCTACTTGGGCAGGTACACAAAGCACTGGTTGGACAGAGAGGGGGATGGATGTCTTGACTTGGTCACTCAGCTGAGATCTCAACACTATACTTATGCCAGTGGGAAGTTTTAGTGAGGATCTGGAGGAAGAAAGAGGAACCAGCCCCTGACTTAATGTGGTCTCTGTATGCTCTTAAGGGAAATTGCACTTGATGCAGTCAACTGCATCTGGAAATACTGTGTGAGTATTTGTTATCCTCTCAGTGAAAGACCCCAGAGGTGCCAGTGGTGAAGATTGAGCCTCCTTGATTACTGGTCCAGTGGAGCGTCATCACATATTAATTGTAGGTCAGCAGTGGGATCACCACATCACATATTGGGATTCAATGGTGTGGATATTGAACTCCTGTAGCCTGTAAACAATATTCACCAAATAATATGTTTGTACTCTCAAGCAGCCACACTGTAGAAATTCAGGGTTTCATATTGCAATAGCTTTATTTATTTATTTATTTATTTAGTTGTGTATTTATTTATTTATTTATTTATTTTTGTTAGCTTAGTTATTCAGGGAGATAAGGCAAGGATGTCAGCAGAGGATTATGGCAAGCTGAAAAAGAGACAGTTGGCTGAGATGTGGCAAGCCAAAGAACTGATGCATGCCAACAAGATTAAAGTGGAAATGATTGCAGCCTTAGTTACAGGTCCATCACAGACCAGCAATCAGGAAGACAACTAGACTGGCCTTGGGGATGTACAGCTATAAGAAAATGGACAGTTCAACTTTTCATCAGGGGACCTAAAAATCCATCTGGAGTTAGTGACTTGAACTGGAGGGCAAACGTTTGGAGTAGAATCGGTAGAGAGATTGCAGCATTTCAAGGCTAAAGAAAATGAGAAACTGCAGCACTTGGAGGCCGAAAAAAATGAAAGAGTAAGAGATTTGGAGGCTGCAGAAAATGAGGGTCAGAAGCAACATAAAAAGGAGATGTTGACTCTTCGCCAGGGTCATGGAGGTAATGGGGATGGGAATAAACAAACCCCAGAAACAATAAAGGTCAGTAAATGTCCTCCACAACTTACAATGAGTGATAATTTTGGTAGCTTTATTCATATGTTTGAAAGGGTTTGTACACAGTATAATGTTGACCAAGGGCTCTGGGAACGGTTCCTGACCCCTTACTCCATGGTAAACCTGTAACTGCTGTTTCTAAATTGTCTAATACTGATTGCTTAAATTATAATACAGTTAAAATGTTTTATTAGACTGTTTAAAGTTAACACCTGAAGCTTAAAAAAGTTTCATGAGCACAGGTGCATGGCAGATGAAAGTGTCTGTCAATATATTGCTGAGTTTATCACGTGTTTTGGTGAAAAATGCCAGGCTGACACCAATATGAAAACCAACTCCGCTTTTATTTACTAAAATGCACAAAATCAACATGTTTTTCATCCTGCTAAATGGCAGGACTTCTTCAGAAATTCAGCATTCCATTATGTTCAGACCTTTTATAAACTTTCAAACCTATTGGCGCCAAAATCCACGATACAGTTTCTAAACATTTAAAGCTATATTACTTATATAAATTTATTCTGGCAACTATCAACTTTGCCTTTAAAAAATCATCATTAGAAGCAATTATAAATATAAAAAGTTACGAATCCATTGAAAACCATATATTATACCTAAAATTAAAATATGTTTGTTTTATATTATATATAACTATTAAATAAATCGGAAATGCCAAGCATTTGTCATGATAGCAGCTTCAATTTGTACAACTGTATTTGTGTATAATTTTAATGTATATGTCAATATATTAACCATTCTATTAAATTAAATAAAATGTATATGAATAGAAATATCATAAAATTATTTCATTAATTCATTATCATTCCACGCTCAGTATATCAAAAGTAACCAAAATTATTGATATGTGTATTTTTATTATTATGTTCAATAATAAATACCACTATTAACGTTAATCCATAAATAATAAATACATTAAAAATGTCAATAAATATAAAAAAAATTACTAAACCCTTTTTATGTGAACTTATACATATATGTAAGCTATATAAACTTGAAAAGTGTGTGTATATATGTAAATATGAAAGCATGAGGCGATTACGTTCAGTGTAAAATTCAAAATCATAATATACTTTCATCTCTCTAAACTCTTTAATTTGAGTAAACACATTATCGAACATTTGTCATTAAGACCCGGATACATATAAGCATTCAGTCTTATTTGCCATAACAATTCCATTTTTTCCAATAATAAACTCATTGGTCCTCCTCTTATATCCTGATTTACTTGTTGAATAACTTTGAATCTGAACCTATGTTCAGGATTTAATATGACGTGTCTAGCTAGAGCATTCTCCTCTTTATGCTGACTAATGCTCCTCATGTGTTCTGAAACTCTTTCTTTTAATTTACGATCTGTTTTTCCCACGTAAAACGATGGACATGCTTGGCATTTAGCTATATAAACCACTCTTTTAGTATTGCAATTGAACTTCCCTTTAAGTTTGATTTTATATCCATTAACTTGAATGTTGTTTCCCACATCCATTAAATAACAATAGGAGCAGTATCCACATTGCATCATGCCTGGATTTCTAACCAACAGATTTTTCTGCCTCTGAAATATTTGTTTGAAGCTATTAGCTTTCCTCCAAACTATTTTTGGTATAAAATTGAATGAGGAAGCTAAACTAACATCATCTTTTAATAAAGACCAGTTTTTAATTATTATATCCTTTATAAGCGTATAATTAGAGGAGAAATTAAATATACATGCCAAATCAAAGTTCTTATTTTCCACAACTGACAAACTTTTGTCATGATCTTGTGTGTTTCTTACCACAACTTTGTCGGCCAAAACAGGTGTATATAACCCACTCATTCTTTTTGATGTTACTTCAAAAATTAGATCTTCTACAAGCTCTATTGGATATGCTCTGTTTAAAAACATTTGTTTTAACATTGAGCATTCCTCTAGAAATTTTTCATCCGTTGTTATCATTCTTGCTGCTCGCACTAATTGGCCTTTCATCACAGAACGTTTTTGATATAATGGATGAGCACTTGAGAAATGCAAACATTTATTTGAATATGTGGGCTTTCGATACACCCAAGCCTCGTATTGTTTTCGTTGAAAATTTTTTATCAGTTGTATATCTAAATATGATATTGATGTAGTATTATAGGAATAAGTAAAATTCAAAAATTCAGTAGATTGGTTTAACATCATGACTAAACTATCAGCTATCTGCTCTGTACTTTCAATTATTAGGAATATATCTTCAATAAACCTCACATAGAACTTTACTACATCTTGGAACACAGTGTTAGGAAATATGTATGTACTTTCCCAATATGACATCACCAAATTTGCATAACTTGAACCACATGGTGATCCCATAGCTACCCCCTTCTTTTGTATATAATATTGGTTCTCGAAGAGGATAAAGTTGTAAGAAAGTACTATATCTAATAGCTCTTGTATTAAGGAAATTTCAGATTCCAAAGCATGTTTTTGACACATCCTACTAGTGACCCATTCTATCCCTTCACTATGTGGGATACTGGTATATAATTCCTTAACATCAACATTTAAAAAATTATATTCTTCTTTATATGTAAAGTTGTTGAGTCTTTCCAGAAACGTCCAAGAATCTTTTATGATCCATTCTTCTTTTATTACATATTTTTTAAGAATGGAATCAATAAATTTAGCACATGCATATGTAGAGGAATTTCTTCCATCTACAATTGGTCTAAATGGAGGGTTCTGTAAATTCTTATGAATTTTGGGCACTCCAAACATACAAGGTGCCCTTGGTGCCATCACCAACAAGTAATTATAAACATGCATATCAATTCTTCCTTCAATGAATAATTTGTTCAATAAACTTTTTATAAATTGGTTAACCTTATTATACTCATTGAGAGACGCTATTTGATAAGCATCTGTTGTCACAATGTCTCTTATGTGCTGTACATAATCTGGTATGTCCATAAAGACTAAACCGCCACCTTTATCTGGATTCATGATTCTAACATTAGCCATTAATAAACATTCCAAGCTTTCCCTCTCCTCTGTATTTAAATTACGTGTTTTCACAGTTGAGTGACCACATGTCAGGTCAACACTTTTGAAGGGTGGGAAGACCTTTAGGTGAGGGAACAAGCCCTTAGCCCTTTGTCTGAGGACATGAGAATCTGAATGGCCGATAAAAAATACAACGCTGCAGATGAGTTGGGAAAAAAAGGAGACCTATACCTAGCAAGCAGAGCATCACTGCACAGGAAAGGGATACCCAGTGCTGCACATGGATCCAAGGGAAACCATGGTGGGCAGCCTAAACTGCCCCAAAAGAGTCTGCCAGTAAGTGGGTAAGCCTTTAGTTTAGGGACACGGCCAGGATCAAGGGTTAAATGTTTTAAAGGTAACCAGTGGGGCCATGTAGCATACAGATGTCCACAGAGGCAAGCTGGGGAACAAAACATGAGATATCCAGCAAGTGGGAATGACTGAATGCCAGCAGTAAGTTGCCTGGAGACAACAAGAGTATCAAACCTCTACAAGAGGGTATATTCTATCTTAGTAGATGGGAAACAGGCCACAGCGAGGAGAGACACAGACTCTGATATAGCCATTCTGAAGCCAGAAATGGTTAAAGAGGAGCACTACCTGCTTGGGACATCTACTTCAGTCACAGCTTTAGGAAGGACCCCATTCCAAATTCCTTTGACAAGGGTTCACCTTCACTGGGAAGGTGGAAAAGGAGCAAGCAAGTAGATGTGTTTGAGGATATCCATGCAGAACTCCTGATAGGGAATGATTTTAATAATGCAGTACCTTGTGTGCATGAGGATACATGCAGTCAGGTTGGAGACAGGCATGAGGGTCTGGTAGCCTGGGGGGGACCCAGACAGAACACAAACTTGAGACTAGGACTGGTGAGGTGGTTACTTCAGACAGGGAGATACCCTGTAGCAGTGAGACTGAAGGTGGGCCGCAGCTGTTGGTGGGCACTGATGTTCCTTTGGACATAGTGAATGCAAGGGAGACGTGAGTTTTAGTACCCAGACTGACAGTCAGGCACCACTGTTAGATGATACCAGATTTCCTGTGGAAGGTGAGTTGGGAAGGGTTACAAAGAGAGAGTTCAGACAGACTCATCTCTCAGACCCTACATTGCAAGGCTTGAGGGAGGTAGCCAAGGAGGCACCTGATTCAAGGAAAGGGGTAATATGAATACTGGGACAAAGGGTTACTATACAAAGAGTGGACCAGTGAGTGAGGTCTAGAGGGTGAGCAAATACAGCAGTTGGCAGTGCCCAGAACCTACCATCTGGCAGTTCCAGCCATAGCCCATGACATTCCCTTTGCAGGTCATATGGACATAAATCATACCAAGAGACGTGTTATGCAGATCTTTTAATGGCCTGGGATTCCCAGGGATGCAAGAGGGTACTGCAGAACTTGTGAGCAGTGCCAAAAACTAGGCAAGGCAGGAGACAAGGTCAAAGCTACTTTGATGCCATTGCCTGAGATTGAGGAGCCATTTCAGAGGGTATCTATAGATATTGTGGGGCCTCTGAGTATGCCAAGTTACACAGGAAGAAGTATATCCTAGTGGTAGTAGATTATGCTACCAGATATCCAGAGGCAATGGCCCTGTCCTCCATTGAGGCAGAAAAGATGGAAAATGCTCTGTTATAGATTTTCAGCATGGTAGGTTTTGCAAAATAAATACTGACTGACAGAGGTGGCAATTTCATGTTAGACCTGCTGGCTTGTCTGTGGGAGTGCTGAGGGGTGCAGCACCAATAACCACCCTCACCACTGCCAGAGAAATGGTCTGTTGGAGAGGTTAAACACTACACTAAAGACCATGCTACAGGCATTTGCAGACCAGTTTAAGAAGGAGTAGGACAGATATTTGTCCCTTCTGCTGTTTGCTTAGAGAGAGGTACCCCAGGAATCCACAGGTTTTTCATCCTTTGAGTTGCCGTAAGGGCATAGGCTGAAGGGGCCTCTAGATTCGATTCACAGTGAGTTGGAGGATGAGTGTGAATTCAACAAGGAGTCTATTGTGGCATATGTCCTAAACCTAAGGACAAGGCTCAGAGAACTCATGGGCTTGGCCCAGGGGAATCTGCAGAAGCCCAACAGCAGAAAAAGGTCTGGTATGACAGGAATGCTTGAGCCACAGAGTGTGCTGTGTGTTGTAGGTTATGGTTCTCATTCCTGTCAGACACAACAAGCTGGAGGCAGCTTGGGATGGACTTTTCAAAGTGATATGGAAGGTCATTGATGTTAGCTACATGGTAGAACTGCTAGGAAGGAGGCATGGGCACAAAGTTTACCATGTTATCATCATGAAACCTTACTAGGATAGGGAGGACACGGTGCTATGTATTTGCAGTAGAAGGCAAGAGGAGTCTGAGGGGAACTATGACTAAAGGGAGCCACCCAGCAAAATCCCAGGTGACTATGGTGGAGCCTTCGGTTGCAGGCAGATGATATCACAGTGCAACACTGTCATGGGGTCTGCAATGCAAAAGCAGCTGCAATCTGAAGACAGGAAATGGGGAAATGCATTCCCAGATAAGCTCATTCCTCTCAAGTGTTGTTTCTCAAGAGGGACTTGAAGAACTAGCTTGAGTCTTCAAAGGGGAAGAAGTGTGACACACGGAGGTACTGCCAGCACAGCTAGCTGGAACTTTGTAAATAACTATATGTCATTTGGGAATATTAAATACATTTATAAAAGATGTTTGTGTTACAAACATATTAAAACTGTATGTCATGTGTATATCAAAATACTTTGTACAGATGTTTGTGTTGAAAAGGTATTTGGAAAGTGCTTGTTCTTAAAATGTATCCACAATGTTCCCTATTGGGAAACAGAAATGTATATGCACTACTGTAACTGTTTAAATGTATCAGCTGTAACTTAGGAAATGGGATGGTTGACCTCAGTCCAGCAAACTTTGGAAAAATATTTGAAATTAAAATTATTTTATAGACTAGGCCATAATGATGCTTCAGTGCAACTAGAGACACAAAGTTTGTACTAGACAGCTTTCTGTATTGTCTTTGGAGTGAACTAATTACTAGGTTGGAAGAATGAGGGAATGCAATTGTTTTCTGACTTCCAGCATCTGCCAAAGGTCTGAGCAAAAGCCCATGTATGAGTATTTTTCAAGGTAGATGCTAAATACTGCCAACTTCAACAGTGGGGATTTTACCTGTGAACTAGCGGTCAGATGACTAGAAATTATGTCATTCTGCAAGCTATCCCAGCAGTAATATTTTAGATATTATTTTGAGACGTCTATTAGTTAGACAGGGTATTCTGCATTCTGCCTTGCACCTGAGAACATCAAGAACAATTCAGCACATCTGCTTTGCTTGAAGTAAGTTATTAGAGTATAGTAACTCTCTTAGATACAGTCAGGATTATAGTGAAGCTTATTTTAGATTTTGTTTTTCTTTATTCTCGTGAGCTTGTACTGCAATGTTATTTTAAATATTTGCAGTGATTTTGAATTCAGATGTCACTGTGAATATATATTTAGTATTTTCTTGTTCTTTTATTATTTATTATTAAATTTATTTAAACATTTCATTGCATCTGATCTGTGTAGAGATATTTAAGAGCTGAGAGTACTTGCATATTTATTTGGTGTCACAGTATGCGCCACTCCAAACATCCTTGCTCTTGGTCAAACTACAATTTGCATTAGTATTAATATTACACAGCAAGCTTGGACACCCTTTGTTAAGGGCCCTAAGGTAGCTGATAAGGAGTGACTGGTGGCAGTGGTAACTACCTTATACTATTGGCAGAAAGGGGCTAGCTAATAAACCTTTGCCAGCCTTTCCCTGCTGTGTGTGTGTGTGTGTGTGTGTGTGTGTGTGTGTGTGTGTGTGTGTGTGTGTGTGTGTGTGTGTGTGTGTGTGTGTAAGTCAAATGTCAGTGAGTGTGTGTGTGTGTGTGTGTGTGTGTGTGTGTGTGTGTGTGTGTGTGTGTGTCAGCTACTTGGGCAGGTAAATGAAGCACTAGTTGGACTGAGAGGGTGCTGGAAGTCTTGGCTTGGTCACTCAGCTGAGATCTCAGTTGTATAGCTGTGCCAGTAGTTAGTTTTAATGAGGATCTGAAGGAAGAGGTAGAAACCAACTCCTGACTGAATGTGGTCTCTGTGTGCCCTTAATTGCAATTGATGCAGTGAGCTGCACCTGGAAATACTGTGTGTGTACCTGTCATCCTCTCACTGAAATTCCCCCCGGAGGTGTCAGTGGTGAGGCTCATGCTTCCTTGATTACTGGTCCAGTAGAGTGTCATCACATATTAATTGTTGGGCAGTTGTGGGATATCCACATCACATATTAATTGCCTGGCAGCAGTGGGATCACCAAATCACATATTAGGATTCAGTGGTGTGGATATTGAACTCCTGTAGCCTGTAAACAATGTTCACAAAATAAGATGTTTGTACTCTCAAGCAGCCACATTGTAGAAATTCAGAGTTTCATATCCCAATAGATTTATTTATTTATTTATTTATGTGAGCTTAGTTAATCAAGGAGAGCAGGCAAGGATGTCAGAAGAGGATTATGGAAAGCTGACAGGAGCCAGTTGGCTGAGATGTGCCAAGCCAAAAAACAGGTGCATGCCAACCAGACAAAACTGGAAATGATTGCAGCCTTTATTCACAGCTCCATCACACACCAGCAATCAGAAAGACAACTAGACTGGCCTTGGGGCTGTACAACCATCAGAAAATGAACAGTTAAACTTTTCATCAGAGAACTTAAAAATCCATCTGGGGTTAAAGAGACTTGAACTGGAGGGCAAACGTTTGGAGTAGAATCAGCAGAGAGACTGCGGCATTTGGAAGACAAATAATATGTGTAAGTGCATCATTTTGAGGCTGATAAAATAAAAGACTGAGAGATTTTGGGGCTGCAGAACATGAGAGGCAGTGGCAATATGAAGAGGAGATGCTAACTCTTTGCCAGGGTCATGGAGGTAATGGGGAATGCAATAAAGGCAATAACTGAACCCTAGAAACAATAATAGTCAGTAAACGTCCACCATAATTTACAGAGAGTGATAATTTTGGTAGTCTTATTGATATGTATGAACGCAATTGTATACAGTATAATGTTGACCAAGGGCTCTGGGTACAGTTCCTGACCCCTTCCTCCATGGTAACCCTGTAACTGCTGTTTCTAAATTGACTGATACTGATTGCTTAAATTATAATGCAGTTAAATGTTTTATTAGACTATTTTAAGTTAACACCCAAAGCTTAAAAAAGTTTCATGAGCATAAGTGCAAGCCAGATGAAAGTGTGTGTAAATATATTGCTGAGTTAACCACTTCTTTCATAGGTGGATGACCTCATGTCAGCTCACCACTATTAAAGAGTGGAAGACCTTTTGGTGAGGGAACAAGCCCTTAACACTTTGCCTGAGGACATGAGAATCTGGTTGGCAGGTAGAGAATACAATGCTACAGATGAGTTGGAGAGAAAAGGATACCTATACCTAGCAAGCAGAGAATCACATCACAGGAATGAGAGACCTAGTGCTGAACATGGATCCAAGGGAAACCATGGTGGACAGCCTAAACTGCCCCAACAGAGTCCACCAGTAACAGGGTAAGCCACTAATTTAGATACATGGCCAGGATCAAGGGTTAAATGTTTTAAATGTAACCAGTGGAGCCATGTAGCATATAGATGTTCACAGAGGCAAGGTGGGGAAACAACATGAGAAGCCAGCAAGTGGGAATGACAGAATGCCAGCAGTAAGTTGCCTGGAGACAACAAGGGTATCAAACTACGACATGAGGGTATATCCTATCTTAGTAGATGGGAAACAGGCCAATGCTAAGAGAGACACAGACTCTGATATAACAATTCTGAAGCCTACATTTGTTAAAGAGGACTACTACTTGCTTGGGCAATCTACACCATTGACAGCTTTAGTAGGAACTCATTCCAAATACCTTTGGCAAGGGATCACCTTCACTGAGCGTGTGGAAAAGGAAGCAAGCAAGTAGGTGTGTTTGAGGATATTCATGCAGATGTCCTGATAGGGAATGATTTTGATAATGTTGTATGTTCTCTGCATGAGAATACAATGTGGGTCTGGTAGCCTGGGAACTCAGAGAGACCACACACTTGAAGCCAGACTGGTGAGGTGGTAACTTCAGACTGGGAAATACCCTGTAGCAGTGAGACTGAAGGTAAGCCACAACTACTGGTGGGCACTGATGTTTCTTTGGACATATTGACTGCAAGGGAAGACGTGAGCAGTAGTACCCAGACTGACAGTGAGGCACTGCTGTCAGATGATACCAGACTTCCTGTGGAAGGGGAGCTGGGAAGGGTTACAAAGAGAGAGTTCAGACAGACTCATCTCTCAGAACCTACATTACAAAGCTTGAGGGAGGTAGCTAAGGAGGCACCTGATTCAAGGAAAGGGGTAATCTGAATACTGGGGACAAAGGGTTACTGTACAGAGAGTGGACCAGTGAGTGAGGTCTAGAGGGTGAGCGAATACAGCAGTTGGCAGTGCCCAGAGCCTACCATCTGGCAGTTCCAGTCATAGCCCATGACATTCCCTTTGCAGGTCATATGGGCATAAAGCATACTAAGAGACGTATTATGCAGATCTTTTAATGGCCTGTGATTCCCAGAGATGCAACAGGGTACTGCAGAACTTGTGAGCAGTGCCAAAAACTAGGCAAGGCAGGAGACAAGGTCAAGGCTACTTTGATGCCATTGCCTGATATTGAGGTGTCATTTCAGAGGGTAGCTATAGATATTGTGGGGCCTCTGAGTATGCCAAGTTACACAGGAAGAAGTATATCCTAGTGGTAGTAGATTATGCTACCAGATATCCAGAGGCAGTGGCCCTGTCCTCCATTGAGGCAGAAACGATGGCAAATGCTCTGTTACAGATTTTCAGCATGGTAGGTTTCGCAAAATAAATAATGACTGACCGAGGTGGCAATTTCATGTTAGATCTGCTGGCTTGTCTGTTAGAGTGCTGAGGGGTGCAGCACCAATAACCACCCCACCACTGCCAGAGAAATGGTCTGTTGCAGAGATTAAACACTACACTAAAGACCATGCTACAGGCATTTTCAGACCAGTTTAAGAAGGAGTAGGACAAATATTTATCCAATCTGTTGTTTGCTTAGAGAGGTGCCCCATGAATCCACAGGTTTTTCATCCTTTGAGTTGCTGTAAGGGCATAGGCTGAAGGGGCCTCTAGATTCGATTCACAGTGAGTTGGAGGATGAGTGTGAATCCAACAAGGAGTCTATTGTGGCATATGTCCTAAACTTAAGGACAAGGCTCAGGGAACTCATGGGCTTGGCCCAGGGGAATCTGCTGAAGCCCAACAGCAAAAAAAGGTCTGGTATGGCAGGAATGCTTGAGCCATAGAGTGGGCTGTGTGTAGTAGGTTATGGTTCTCATTCCTGTCAGACACAACAAGCTGGAGGCAGCTTGGGATGGACTTTTCAAAGTGATATGGAAGGTCATTGATGTTAACTACATGGTAGAACTGCTAGGAAGGAGGCACGGGCACAATGTTTACCATGTTATCATCATGAAACCTTACCATGATAGGGAGGACCCGGTGCTATGTATTTGCAGTAGAAGGCAGGAGGAGTCGGAGGGGAACTATGGCTACAGGGAGCCACCCAGCAAAATCCCAGGTGACTATGGTGGAGCCTTGAGTTGCAGGCATATGATATCACAGTGCAACACTGTAATGGGGTCTGCAAGGCAAAGGCAGCTGCAATCTGAAGACAGGAAATGGGAAAATGCATTCCCAGATAAGCTCATTCCTCTCAAGTGTTGTTTCTCAAGAGGGACTTGAAAAACTTGCTTGAGTCTTCAAAGGGAAGAAGTGTGACACAAGGAGGTACTGCCAGCACAGCTAGCTGGAATTTTGTAAATAACTATATGTAATTTGAGAATATTAAATACATTTATAAAAGATGTTTGTGTTACAAACATATTACAACTGTATGTCATGTGTATATCAAAATACTTTGTACAGATGTTTGTGTTGAAAGGCATTTATAAAGTGATTGTTCTTAAAATGTATCCACAGTGTTCTCTATTGGAAAAGAGAAATGTATATGCACTACTGTAACTGTTTAAATGTATCAGCTGTAACATAGGAAATGAGATGGTTGACCTCAGTCCAGCAAACTTTAGAAAAATATTTGAAATTAAAATTATTTTATAGACTAGGCCATAATGATGCTTCAGTGCAGTTAGAGACACAAAGTCTGTACAAGATAGCGTTCTGTATTGTCTTTGGAGTGAAATAATTGCTAGTTTGGAAGAATGAGGGAATGCAATTGTTTTCTGACTTCCACCATCTGCCAAAGATGTGAGCAAAAGCCCATGTATGAGTATTTTTCCAGGTAGATGCTAAATACTGCCAACTTAAACAGTGGGGGTTTTACCTGTGAACTAGCAGTCAGATGACCAGAAATGATGTCATTCTGCAAACTATCCCAGCAGTAATATTTCAGATATTATTTTGAGACATGTCTTAGTTAGACAGGGCATTCTGCCTTGCACCGGAGAACATCAAGAACAATTGAGCACATCTGCCTTGCTTGAAGTAAGTTATTATAGTATAGTAACTCTCTTAGATATAGTCAGGATTATAGCGAAGCTTAGTTTAGATTTTGTTTTACTTTATTGTTGTGAGCTTGTACCTCAATGTTATTTTAAATATTTCCAGTGATTTTGAATTCAGATGTCACTGTGAATATATATTTAGTATTTTCTTGTTCTTTTATTATTTATTATTAAATATATTTAAACATGTCATTGTGTCTGATCTGTGTAGAGATAGTTAAGAGCTTAGAGTACTTGCATATTTATTTGGTGGCACAGTATGGGCCACTCCAAACATCCTTGCTCTTCGTTATACTCTGGGCAGAAGGGGGCTAGCTAATAAACCTTTGCCAGCCTTTCCCTGCTGTTTGAGTGTGTGTGTGTGTGTGTGTGTGTATGTGTGTGTGTGTGTGTGTGTGTGTGTGTGTGTGTGTGTGTGTGTGTGTGTGTGTGTGTGTGTGTGTGTGTCAGCTACTTGGGCAGGTAAATGAAGCACTAGTTGGACTAAGAGGGTGCTGGAGGTCTTGGTTTGGTCACTCAGCTGAAATCTCAGTTGTATAGCTGTGCCAGTAGTAAGTTTTATTGAGGATCTGAAGAAAGCGATAGAAACCAGCCCCTGACTGAATGTGGTCTCTGTGTGCTCTTAATTGCAATTGATGCAGTGAGCTGCACCTGGAAATACTGTGTGTGTACCTGTCATCCTCTCACTGAAATTCCCCCCAGAGGTGTCAGTGGTGAGGATCATGCTTCCTTCATTACTGGTCCAGTAGAGTGTCATCACATATTCATTGTTGGGCAGTGGTGGGATATCCACATCACATATTAATTGCCTGGCAGCAGTGGGATCACCAAATCACATATTGGGATTCAGTGGTGTGGATATTGAACACCTGTAGCCTGTAAACAATGTTCACTAAATAAGATGTTTGTACTCTCAAGCAGCCACATTGTAGAAATTCAGAGTTTCATATCCCAATAGCTTTATTTATTTATTTATGTGAGCTTAGTTAATCAAGGAGAGCAGGCAAGGATGTCAGAAGATAATTGCACAAACTCCACTCCACACACCTTCAGATAGAAACAACTCTGATCCAAAACAATACCAAAACAGCAAAATCTTCAGAAGTCAGGAATCGAAAAACAGGAACCAAAGTCAAATCCAAAAGCAAATTCTTTATTCTCCAGTGCCTCAGTGTAACCACCTTTCAAGAGTATACATTCTCACTGAAAGAATGGATATATATATACTCATAGCAATTAATTAAACAATTAATTAAACAATTATGTTCAAAAAAGTTTTAAAGCAGACACCTCCAGTTTATTTCATTATTCAATCCACAGGGTGTCATTGTATTGTATTTCAAAATAAAAATACTTTCCTTATATTGTAAGTTATATTTCAAAGCATTTTCATCATTACAAAGACATTTCACACTTTCTAAAACTGTTCCTGTTAAAAATGAAGCATCACTATTATGATAAACACTAAAATGTGTGGCAATAAATTTATTTTCCTTTTATGTCTTATGTCTCTAATGTGCTCACCTAACCTAATCTGAAACTCTCTTTTAGTTTCACCTATATAATATAATCCACAGGGACAGTGTAAAGCATACACAACTCCCTTGCTTCTGCAGGTAAAACTATCTCTTACTGTGAACCTAATGTTGTTAATATAATTAAATGTTCTAACTATATTCCTACAAACACTGCATCTACTGCAACATCTTGTACCAAATTCACTTAGTGGTCTTGGTAAACAAAATTTTGGCATTACAAATTTACCATGTACCACCATATCTTTCAAATTTCTTCCCCTTTTATAGGAGAATAAAGGTTTTTGTGGCAAAATGTGCATCAACACCTTGGGCCAGATTCAGGAAGGCTTACACGGAGTTCAAGAGTAGTGTAAGCCTCCGTGTAAGCCTCCCGATTCAGGTACAGCCCAAACCTCCGTGTAAGAGACAGCTAACATGTCTCTTACACGGACTGGGCATGGAAATGCTCAATACCTCATTTGCAGCTCCAAGATATGCAAATGAGGTATTTGAGTGATCCACGAAGCAGAAACCAGTCCGTGTAACGGACGTGTTAACAGAAATGTACTCAGCTGACAACTGAGTACATTTCTGCAAAATCAAAAATGGAGCTATGTCAGCTCCAAATAAAGGGTGCATATGTGTCATTAAGCATGCCAATGGCCAAATATGTGGCCATTGGCATGAAAAAGTGTTGCAAAAATAAGTTATTTAACTTTTTTTTTTTCCACGGGATTATTGTGTTTAACTGCAGCGAACAACCCCGCAAAGGGGTTGCGCTACCTAAAACTGAAAACCGAAGCTTATAAGCCCACAATTGTGGGATTTATGTATTACATGGAATGTCAATGGAGGGACTTGCAGACTAAAAACAATATGGCCTCCGTTTAGTGGTTGTCAAGGGGGGGAAGCTCCGTGTAAGATATGTAACTAAGCATTACTAGGCAATCCTATGTAAATGAGGGTTACAATACTGAATCACACTGCCACATAGGTAATGAGCACTTTCTGAGTAGTGTAAGAGTTAGGGAAGGGGGAGGAACAGAGTAAGAGGTAGGTGACATCACGGAGGGGAAGGATAGAAAGAAATGTACCAGATTGGAGGGCAATGTAAGGTAACAGATGACAGACAGACATCAGGGAGGGAGGTGTGTCCCAACAGAACACTAGGAAAGTCAAGAAATTGAGGGTATACGCTATCCCTACACTCAAAGTTTCTTGATATACGTGCAGTAAGGCAGGTTCAACATGTGGGAGCATGTTGCAAACTGTTTACAACGGTTTGCGCGGGCGTGCACGTGTGTAAGGCAGTGTGCGCGTGTTTTAGCATGAATCAGCCTAGCTAACACCGTGTAAGGATGTGTGCGCGTGTGTAACACTGTGTAGGGATGTGTGCGCGCATTTAAGTGACTGTGAGCGTGTTTAAGCTGGTGTGCACATTGCTCCCCCTCAGGAAACAGAGAGGAAACAGGAAACAACCAAAATACAGGGAAACTGCCAGGGAATACTGCTGGAGTTAATTGGTGGAAACAATTACAAGCAGGCAATTACACAGGCAGACTAGAAGCCCAGCCCAGCACTTAAAACACAACAAAGAGCAGTGAAGGCTGTTTCTCACAAGAGATACTGCCAGAAACTAAGCTATCAGAATTGAAAACTGAAATAAAGCTGAACTCAGAGCAGAAATGCTAGGGGCTGCCATGGCTATTATAATCAGGCATAGGCGAATTGCTGAGGGTGGTGACAATGCAGATGCTGACAGACAACCCAGAGTGAGGAGAAGGAGAAGAGTATACAGGCCCAGGGTCACCTACCATGGGTTACATGAGCTGGAGATAGTAGAGCGCTATAGAGTGGACAGAGAGCTCCTGCAGCAGATTGTTGAGCTGTGCAGGCTACACCTCACACACAGAACCAACAGAGGGGAACCCATCCCAGTGGGAACCAAGGTATGTGTTGGCCTAAGAATACTAGCAACAGGTACCTTCCAGAGACCAACTGGCGATATGATGGGGATATCACAGGCATCAGCCTCCAGGGTACTGCACCAGTTCCTGGATGCCATGTCACCACATGTCAGTGATCATATATATGTCCCTAATGACCGTGAGGTTGTGGCCAGCAATATGCGTCTCTTCCAGCAAATAGCGGGATACCCTGAGGTGCTGGGTGCAATAGACTGCACGCACATACGCATCAAAGCACCAGCCGGTGAGCGGGCTAGAGTCTACATTAACCGCAAGGGATACCCCTCCATCAACTGCCAGGTCGTGTGTGATGCCCAGGGCATAATAATGAATGTGTGTGCTGGCTGCCCTGGGAGCTACCACGATTCCCACATCTGGCATCTGACGCAGCTGTACCAATCATTTGCCAATGGGGACTTCCCACATGGACACCTAGTGGGGGATGCAGGTTATGCACTTGAGCCGTGGCTGATGACACCCATCAGAAATGCACACACACCTGAACAGGAACGTCATAATGAGGCACACGCACAAACACGTAATATCATAGAGCGTGTGTTTGGGCTGCTCAAGTCACGGTTCCAGTGTCTGGACACATCTGGTGGAGCTTTGCAGTACACACCAACTACATGTACCCAAATGATCATGATATGTGCTATGCTACATAATATGATCCTGCGGAAATAGCTGCAGCAGGACCAGCACAGGGCTGGGCCAAACATCCCCCCACCATTGCCAAGGCCACCACAGGCAGGGGGTGACTCGGAGGAGGAACAACCTGACCTTGTCCCAGTAGGCAGAAGGAGGCGTGCCCAGTATGCCCTGGCCTTGGCAAAGAGGCAACGATAGCACATACGCTTGGTCAGTAGGAACACTGGGACTGATACCGCTCTGACTCACTCATACAGTAACAGGGATGCCTAACATGACACAACCTGCTTCCAAATGTACAGGGAGTGTAGTATGTGTATCCGACAGAGGTGGCCCTGCAGCACCACCTGAGGCATGAATGCCATGTGTTAAGTAATGTAATATCATGTACAATATGCACACCTGAGGACCCCAACTAACATCCATATCCACGCATATGACCCTGCGGAAACAGCTGCACATCATACAGTGAAGTACATGTGCAAAAACATGGAACAAGATACAAAATGAGGGTGTCTAGCAATAAATAGCATGGATAACCACACACCCATGTTTGTACCACAACAAGAAGCAACATGGAATAGCCATGGTCAAAAACCAATGGCTAAAACCGACTACTACTATATAGCCTGCTGCAGACCACTGTCCTAATAGCAGGAACTGCCCCAGGCCTATGTCCATAGGTTCATACTAGGCTATCTGCCCTAGGGCATTAATAAGCCTAGGCCAGAGTTTTGTGGCATCTGCCACCCCTGCAAGTTGATGGATAATATGCCCATTATTTTGCTGTGCCTCTGTCAAGCAGTGATACTGAGGTTATCCCTGGGGTACACCTGCAATCTCCCATCCATTGGTCAAGATCTCACTTGAACAAAGCCAGTGAGGTGCTCAGCCCCACATGTACCAGGATGGTGTTCCACAGCATATGGACTCTCTGGGTGATGAATCTGTCCCTCCAGCACATCCTATTAATATCTGTGTTGAGGTTTAGGTCTCCTGCCCTTGTAGTTCTGATGGATGTAGAGGTCTTGAGGTGAAGCATGTTCATAAAGTCTGGGTTGGACATAGCCTTGTATGTCAGGCACAGGTCACCTCTGAGCAGTCAGTAAGTGACTGAATACAGCTGGAATTCCTTCAGTCGGGCAGCATAAGAAATATGTTTGAGACCCTTTCACCTCCTGTCGAGGAATTTGTGGGCCCATCCAATCTGAATGGGACAGTGTATGCAATCATTGGTGTGATGAGTACAGGGGAACGATGACCTCCCTTGATCTAGATGTGAATCACTGCATGATGAGGTGGCCAATGTAGAAGGCCTTCCAAACTACCCTGGCAATGTGAGTGTCAAGCAAAGGTCACTGTCAACCTGGGTGCCCAGGTCCCTGATAACCTACGTTGTGCTTAGAGGATTGCCACCTAGATGGGAAGTAGTGGTAACCTTGTTCTTCCTGAAGGGTATGGCTATGCATTGTTTAGTGTTTAATGTAAGGCCATGGCCGTGGCACCAGTTATCTGTGTCTATGAGACCCTTCTGAAGGATGTCTGTGTCAGATGGGTTTCCAGCTATGCTTCCCAGTTTGCAGTCATCTTCAAACTTTGTCAGCCATAATCCTCCTGTGTTTGCTCGTACTTCTGAAAAGTAGATACTGAACAAATGTGGGCCCAGGACTGAGCCCTGTGGGACACCACTTGTGACAGCTCTGGAGTGTGAACTGGCACCAGCAACTTTGACCCTGTGTGTTCCGTCACTTAGCCAGTTTGCAACCCATGCTGTGATGTATGGGTTCACAATTAAGCTGGTGATGTTTTCAATGATACCTGAGTGGGGTATTGTGTCGAAAGCCTTTGCCAGGTCAAGGTAGGCTGTGTGGACTGCCTTGCCCACGTCAATGGCCTGGGTGAGTGTTTTGAAAAAGTCAACCAAGTTTAAAAGGCATGATCTGCCCTTGACAAAGCCAAACTGGATTGGATCCAATGTCTGCAAGTCCCCTATGTCTTCATTTAGAATTTCCATTATGATCCTCTCCATAGCTTAGCAGAACAGGCTTGTCAAGCTGATGGGATGGTAGTTTCTGGGGTTGGTGGAGGCACCTCCTTTGTGAAGTGGGTCCACCATTGCTGTATGCCACTCCTTGGGAACATATCCTGAGGTGAGGCTAAGATTAAACAGCTGCCCTAACTGCGGGTGTAATTACTCATTGAGTTCATGGAGCACACAACTGGGGACACTATCTGGTCCCATGGATAAAGTGTTTTCTGCCTTAGATTGAGCAGTTCCCACCCCAGCAGTGGAGATGTTTGGGGGGCTACAATCCTCTCTTGTACATACCCCCCCCAGTTGGGGGGAGGGGGGAGAAATCTGCACTGAACCTGTCAGTCAGTATGTTGCCAATGTCTGTAGGTGCAGTGATATCAACATTATTCTGAACTAAGTCTGAGCATATCTGGGAGTTTCCTCCCAGGTTTCAAACATAGATAAAAAAGGCCTCATGATTGTCCCTGGAGTCCTGAGTGGGTTTACTCTCAAAACATGCCTCGGATGATTGTATGGGGGAACCCAGTGTTTTACTCACAATGAGCAGGGGTGTCTTCCCCCCTACGGATTACGCTCTATCTTGTAGTAGCTCCTTCCTTGTGTTGTACAGCTTGTTTATGGCTAGGGTCCACCAGACTGGATGCTTGCCTGTGGTACAAAGAGTCATTATTATTTGGGATTGCCTGAACCATGCAGTCCTGGAGGTGCTGGTAGAAGGCATTTCTAAGTGATACAGTGGCTTGGGTAATGGTGTCTGCTGGCCTGGGGGCCTTGAAAGAGACCACACCAGTCCTCAGAAATGTGAAGTCGGCATTTGAGAAGGTCTTCACCGTTTCATTTCCCATCTGGGGTGTGGGTGGGATGTGGACTCCCACTGAGAGTAGTCCATGATCTGATCTCACCAATGATGGGTATATGTCTGGTGTTGAACAGTGTGACCCCATGTTCGTGATGATGTGTTCAAGTATGTTGCCTCCACTTGAGGGGATTGGGACCAGTTGTTCCATGGCATTTCAGTGTATGAACTCTTGGAACCTTTGTGTTAGAGTGTTGTGGCATGATTAGTGATCCCAGCCTATATGTGGATAGTTGGAATCACCCAGTAGGATGGTGTTTTGAGATACATTTATCCCCTTCAGTGTTTGTAGGATAGCTGTGTGAGGTACCTGAGTTTGAGCGGGTGGCATGTAACATGCTACAAACTGCAGAGCAGTCTTGCCTACGGTCACTGGCACCTGGATGGTCTCCGATGCATCGTGTGTTGCCACCAACCATGAGGTGGGGGTGTCCTTGATGAATATGGACACCCACCATCCTTCTTGGTGTTGTCGGGATGCTGGTGCCGGAATGCATGATATGAGGTAACACCCGAAAGTGCCGGGGTGCTGTCAGAAGCTGTGAACCAGGTTTCAGGCACAGCACAGACATCAATGTGCTACATACTGAGAAGGGCATAGAGTGTGTGCAGCTTGAGGTTGAGACCTTGGGCATTGAGCAGCATTACCCTTAGTGTCTTTCCTTTACTGTGTTCTAGGGTGGTAGGTGTAGAATCTGAATCTTGCATAAAAAGGCACAATGGGGGTGGCAAGAGCATCATCTGAAATCTGGAAGCCCGGGGTGACAGGTGCAAGCCGTCCCTTGCAAATCACCGTGGCCTGTCCAGCATGTCATCCCAGGCAGACAGACATTGGACCCCCTTAGAATGACACCATAGTCTAAGCAAAATACTACAGCTGATCATCTTGTCTCTGTTTATGTGGCATCATACTTGGTGAAGGTAGGATACTGCCGAAGGTCAGGGTCATACCTGCCTGGCCTACATAATCAGAGGGATCCTCTATGTCTCTTTCCATGTAGTCCAGGGAGGTACATCTCAGGTCGTTCACACCAGCATGGATTATGACTGGGTCAGACCTGTACTTGCAGTTTAGTGACCTGAGTGCTTGCATTATGTGGTGGATTCCAGTGCCCGATAGGCAGCTTACTGTGACCTCCTCTGTACCTGATCTGGTGAGTGGGACATCAGTGTGTCTGACTATGGAGTCACCTATGACAAGTGTGTCCGGCATTGTGTTTGGCCTTAAGGGCTGTGACTGTTTGGCACACCAACTCTGTGGTCAATGTGTTGCATGTGCTGTGCCCTGTGGAGGCAGTTGTGTGAGTGTCTGCTGTGGTGGCCACCGCCATTCTGGTAGACTTCTGATCAGAGCCTCCGAGAGTGTCTCTGTGTGTCTATGTGTATGATCTTAAGTTGTGACAGTGCCATGTGAGACTGGATTAAAGATGTGTGTGTGGTTACCTTCACCCTCTCTCTGGTCTTGCTAGTCCTATGTTGAGAGAGCTCAGCCTCCACTTTGGCTATATAGTTGCATCTCTCACATGTATGTGTGTTTTATGGCAGAAGGAGAGGGTTGTCAGTGTACATGAGGCAACTGTAACAGTGCCTCAATATTCCCAGGTTCACCAGCTGAGCAGGAGAGGACACTAGCAACTGATCCCTAGACATGCTAGAAGGAATAGACAAAACAATGTTGGAATACAGGGAGATATCAAGCCCCCCAAGCCACATCATACTGTTTGATTGACAATAGCTACACATACACCGGTGTTTCATAGTGTCATAGTGTACTACTAGGCTATCTGCCCTAGTGCATGTATAAGCCTAGCCATAGTGATGTGGCTATTGCCACCCCTTATAGTGGTAATAAGTGTACAGAATAGATTCTGAATATTGTGCCTCTGACTTAGTAGTGACACATTATGACCCCCTTACGTAATTGAATAACATACAACTGATGACCGCTGGTGAAGGTAGGTGAAAAGCAGGCTGTTTAAGATAGAAGAATCCACAAATGAGCCGTTGGCAAAAAGTTAACACTCTTTTATTCCACTCAGTAACGTTAAACACCAAACACTGTCACATTATGTGTAGTGACACATTATGACCCCCTTACGTAATTGAATAACATACAACTGACGACCGCTGGTGAAGGTAGGTGAAAAGCAGGCTGTTTAAGATAGAAGAATCCACAAATGAGCCGTTGGCAAAAAGTTAACACTCTTTTATTCCACTCAGTAACGTTAAACACCAAACACTGTCAGTGTTTGGTGTTTAACGTTACTGAGTGGAATAAAAGAGTGTTAACTTTTCACCTACCTTCACCAGCGGTCGTCAGTTGTGTGTTCTTAGTTTGCCTATACTCATTTTGTTGCTGTAATTGAATAACATGACTGTGTCTCTGTCTAGTCTGTGCCTCCGTCTCATATGCAGTTGTCCAGATGTCTCCTGAAGAGAGTCAGTGAGGGACTCTGTCAAACATGAACTGGGATACTCTGCTAGAGTGTGAGATGCCTCTGAGTTATGACTCTGTCCCTCCAGCATGTCCTATACATGTATGTGCTGAGGTTCAAATACTCAGCTCTCATGGCTCTGGTGGATTTGGATTGCTTGCAGTGGAGTATGTCCACCAAATCCTGATTGGACATGGTCTTGTATATCAGGCATAGGTCACCTGTAAGTATGCGGTATGACACTGAACAAAGCTGGACTTCCTCTATTCTGGAAGCATATGACATGTGTTGAAGAACCCTGATCTTCATGGTAGGTACTTTTCGGGTGCAAAGGTGCAAAAGGCAGGATCTGCCCTGTACAAAGCTGAACTAGGTGGGAACAAGGGTCCATAGGTCAGTAATGTGTCTGTGTAAGAGCTCCATGACTCCTCCCATATCTTTGCAGACAAGGCTGGTTAAGCCTGTGTGGTGGTAGTTGCCATGGTCTGTGGAGGCATCCCCCTTGTGGAGTTGGACCACTGTTGCCGTATGCCAGTGTTCAGGTACATATCCTGTAGCAAGACTAAGGTTAAATAGCAGTTGTATATATGGGTCCAGCCCCTTCTGGAGTTCACATAGCATGCAACTGGAGATACCAGCAGGTCCCATGGATGCTGTGTACTTGTCTTTGCTGAGTGTGGCTCTCACATGGACATCCAAGATGACAGTGAGGTTACATACAGCAGTGATAACTATCTTGTTTTGGGGGTGAGGGAGGGTAAATCGCTCTGAAGCTGTCCGCGGAATGTTGCCAATATCTGTCAGGTCACTGGAATATATGTTGTTGTGTACCAACTCTGAGCATATCAAGGGTTCACAACCAGGTGTCTGACATAACTGAAGAAAGCAGTGTGGTTACCTTCATTGTCTTTGGTGATTTATGTCCCCAAGTTGACCTTGCATGTCTTTATGAGATAATGTAGCTTTCTACTAGTGCTGATCACAGCTGTCTTCCCTTTTGGAGATGTAGCTCTGTCTTGCATTAGTAACCCTCATCTGTCATACAGTTTGTTTATGGCTGGGGTCCACCAGACAGGACACTTTCCCTTTGTGGAGAGGGTCCTGTTTTCAGTTAATGATTGTATGGTCCATGCTGTCTGACATCTAGCTAAGGGAGGTCATTCTGGTTCTGCAGTTATCTTTCATCAGCATTAGAAATGACCACAACAGCCCCTGTGGGGTGTACCTCATGCACACACATCCAGCACCTGTAAAGTCCACAACAGTACCTCACCAGGAGTATGACAGAGCTGGAACACATGTAATGTGTAGTCTGATTAAACAGAGTGCAGCTCCACACACTGCCATGCTGTCCACCCAGATGCAAGCTGTGCCTGATGTAGAAAGCCATGTCCAAGCTGGAATCAATGCACATGCTGCACCTTGTACAATCTGAATGGCAGGGAGCTATGCACATGAGGGACCTGAACCCCAGCACTGACATATATAGGACAGGCTGTACTGCATTATCCAAAACACAGAAGCCACCCCACACATGAGTAAACTACCAGTACAGGTTGTCCATAGAGACACTGGTTGAGTCCCTCAACAGGAATCCTAATGAGTGGATGGGAGATGGGAGGTTTACCCTGGGTATCAATGTTATGTCACAGGTAGACAGAGGCACAGTATACTAAACAAGACATATGACATGTCGAACTACGCTTACAATGTGTTGATGGACAAACACATTCTCCGACTAGCATTAGGTCAAGATACCTCTTGAACACAGCCAGCAAGGTGCTCTGCCTCAAATGGACCAGGATTGTATTCCACAGCATAGGGAGTCTCCGGTGATAACTCCATCCCTCCAACATGTCCAACATACATCCCTGCTAAGGTGTAAGTCACCTGCACTAGTGGTTCAGGTGGATCTTCTGAGTCTGAGGTGGAGCATGCCCATTAATCTCTGTTTGGACATGGCCTCGCATGTCAGGCACATGTCACCTCTAAGCAGACGGTATGTGAGTGAATAGAGTGTGAGTGTCTTCAATCTGGCAGCATATGACAGCTGTTGGGGTTCCTTGATCCTTTAGGTGGGGACAGTCAGGGTGTCTCCAATTGCTGCAGATGTTGTGTGAGATACAGCCAGAATAGGGCATTCGACTCGATCACCGGTCTGATAAGTGAAGAGTACAGGGGAACAATGACCCACTAGATCTGGATGTGAATCCCAGCCTGATCAGGTGGGCAATGTAGAAGGTCTTCCTAGCCACTTTAGCAATGTGAGTCTCAGAAGAATGGCGACTGTTAACCTGGGTCCCCAGGTCCATGATAACCTCCTCTGTGCTTAGAGGATTGCCACCTATATGGTAGCTTGGGGTCACCTTGCTTTTCCTGAAGGGTATGTCTACACATGTTGTGCACTCTGACTTCAGGCCATGGCCCTGGCACCAGCTATCAGTTACTGTGAGTCCCTTCTGAAGGATATCTGTGTGTGATGCACTGTCCACTATGGTGCCCAGTGTGCAGTCATCTGCTAACATTGTCATCCAAAGTCCTCCCATGTTGGCCTGTACTTCTGGGAAGTACATGACAAACAATGGGGCCAAGGACTGAGCCCTGTGTGACACCACCTGTGACCAGCCTGGAGTCTAACATAGTGCCAGCAACTCTAACCCTGTGGGTCCCGTCCTTAAGCCAGTTTGCAACCCATCTTGTGACATATGGGTTTACATTTCAGTTGTTAGGGTTTTCCACAATACCTGAGTGGGGTATTGTGTTGAAAGTGTTTGCAAGGCCAAGGTAGGCTGTATGGACTGCCTTTCCCCAACAATGGCCTAAGTGACCAATTTGAAGATGTCAGCCCAGTACAAAGGCATGATCTGCGCCTGACCAAGCCAGAATGGGATGGGTACAATGTCTGCATGTCCCCTATATCTTTGTTTATGAGCTCAATTATGATCCTCTCCATAGATTTGCAGACTACACTTGTTAAGCTTATGGGGCAGCAATTAACAGGGTCTGTAGAGGCACTGCCTTTGTGCAGATGTGCACAACTGGACCCTAACCAGGCTGTTGTGCACACTATGGAAATGTAAAGCAGTGATAGGACTAAAGCCCAGGATACTGACCACCACAGTGAAAGTACTGAAACACTACACTAGACAGTGCTGCAGTGTTAGGTCAGTATGAACGGATGTTGACAATTGTGTGCAAAGTATCCCATGCAAAACCTGCAGGCACAGTATACTCCCTGTTTTGTTCACACAAAAGCATTCGGACAGTAACTACACAACATGGCACAGAACACACAACCATAAACTGCAGGTATTTGTTGAAGGTCACACTCATCCACAAATGTGATGGGCTGCGGAGTTCAACATATGTAAAGCCCACACTGGGCATGCTCACACACTTAGATAAATGAGACATCTTTCACACAACATGCCACGGGAAGGCTGAACTGGGCATGCTCACACACTTGGTCCAAATGTTACCCCTAGCAAATGTGAAAACACACCAGAGGATGCTCATCCCCCTTTCTAAACACTGATGATGTCAGCACCCTATAAGTATATTGGAGAAACGGATTCCTTCAATAATGCGAATAGCGTGCTGTGCTAATGCGTCCGTCTCTAGTGTCATAACATAGTTAGGTAGGGGTTTGAATTCAGCAGGTGGCAAGTGTGTGTGAAGGGGGGTAAGTGTGTGTGTGTAAGTGTGTATGAAAGAAACATCCCTTTTGGCAACTGGGAAAACACACCACAGGATGATCATTCCACTTTCTAAACTCTGATGATGTCAGCACCCTATAAGTATATCAGGGGAAAGGAAATTCCCCAGTAATGTGAATAGCGCACTGTGCTAACGTGTTTGTCTTTAGTGTCATAACATAGTTAGGTAGGGGTTTGAATCCAGCAGGTGTAAAGGGGGGTGAGTGTGTATGAAAGAAACATCCCTTTTGGAAACTGGGAAAACACACCACAGGATGATCATTCCACTTTCTAAACTCTGATGATGTCAGCACCCTATAAGTATATCAGGGGAAAGGAAACTCCCCAGTAATGCGAATAGCGCGCTGTGCTAATGCGTCCGTCTCTAGTATCATAACATAGTTAAGTAGGGGTTAGAATCCAGCAGGTGGCAAGTGTGTGTGAAGGGGGTAAGTGTGTATGAAAGAAACATCCCTTTTGGCAACTGGGAAAACACACCACAGGATGATCATTCCACTTTCTAAACTCTGATGATGTCAGCACCCTATAAGTATATCAGGGGAAAGGAAATTCCCCAGTAATGCGAATAGCGTGTTGTGCTAATGCGTCCTTCTCTAGTGTCATAACATAGTTAGGTAGGGGGTTTGAATCCAGCAGGTGGCAAGTGTGTGTGAAAGGAGGTAAGTGCGTATGAAAGAAACATCCCTTTTGGCAATTGGGAAAACACACCACAGGATGATCACTCCACTTTCTAGACTCTGATGATGTCAGCACCCTATAAGTATATCAGGGGAAAGAAAATCCCCCAGTAATGCGAATAGCGCGCTGTGCTAATGCGTCCGTCTGTAGTGTTTTAACATAGTTAGGTAGGGGTTTGAATCCAGCAGGTAGCAAGTGTGTGTGAAGGGGGTTAAGTGTGTATGATTGATATATCCCTTTTGGCAACTGTGAAAACACACTACAGGATGCACATACCCCTTTCTAAACGATATCACAATTATGTATGGCTTTTGATTACAGACATGCCATGTGTGTTGTGCACACACAGAATGCCCATGTGTGTGGGTTGTCCCTCACAATAATGCATGACATTGATTACACCGGTTATGGCAATGAACACATGCTGTATGTGTGTGCCAAATACACATATGTACTTGTGACTTTCAATAGTTACCATGTGTGATGCCTGCCACATGTGAATACATGGTATTTGCACAGGGTAACATTATGACCGTGGTCTTCTGTGCAGATGCTGCATGTGGGATGTGTATATACAGTGTGAGATGTAGATGCTATCAGCCTAGTAGTGAGGATGCACACCTGGTCTGGGGCATAAAGTCTACATGTTGTTAATGTACAGGAGCTGCATGTTCTCACCTGTTGTGGGAGTGGTAAGACAGTATTCCATAGCAATGCAGTGACTGCATGCTAAGAACCATTCAGCTAGGGTGTTGTAGCTACACTTATTCATTAGCATTCATTAATTTGTCGGAATCCCTGGTGAGGGTCTGATGCCAACCAAGGTCAGGGTCTACCAGCCTGTGTCACTTGCTCAGTGATCCCTTCCATGTTCCCTATCACGTATCCCAGTGAGCGACATCCCACATCAGCTGTGGTGGCATGGACAATGACTGAATCATGTGTCCATGCATCTGACTGACTTGTATGTTGTTGTTACAGTTTGGCCATGTGTTTCCATCTCATACATGTGATGTACATCAATGGGTAGGGGATAGGGTTGACTGTGTACATGTGGCAGCTGTGACATTACTACATGACACACATATTCCACAACTGTACCATAGAGGTGACTGACAACTGACCTTTGCACATGCTACCGAGTATTGAGATTACATTGGTGATTGACAGCACATAGGGCCAATGGTGAAAAAGAGACATAGGTCCATAGGTTCGTACAGGGATATCTGCCCAGGGCATGTATCCACCTAGCCAGAATGTGCGTGCCTTTCAACATGCATTGTGAATCTGTCTTGCTATGCCCTTTTCCAAGGTTAGTATACTGTGCCTCTTTCTCACAGTGACACATAAGTGATACCCAGGGTAACCCTACAATGTCACATCCAGTCATTAACATCGCTCTTGAAGATAGTCACTGAGTCAGTCTGCCTAACCTCTATTGGGATAATAATCAGGAATGAAGGGAGCCTCTGAGTTGTGAATGTGCCCCTCCACCATGCCCTATGTATATCACTCCTGAGGTTCAAGTATTTCCAGCGTGTATCCTGGTGGGATCTGGATATTCTGAGATGCAGCATGGCCATTACGTGAGGGTATGACCTGGCCTTCTATGTCAGGCACAGATTGCCTATGAAGAGGCAGTATGTCACTGAGTAGAGCTGCTGCTACTTTAACCAGTCAGTATGTGGCATCTGTTTGAGCACTTTGATCCCCTTGTTGAGCTACATATGTGGTAGCCCCAGTTGCTGCAGGTGTCTGGTAAGGTGCATGCCGACAGGTTCATCATAGTCAATTATGGGCATGATGAGGGATGAGTAAAGGGCACAATGTCCTCCCTGGCCTACATGTGGATCCCATGATGATGTGGCCCATATAACATGCTTACCTAACCACTTTGTCCATGTTGTTGTCAAATGGTAGAATGCTATCAACCTGCATACCCCAAGGTCCATAATTCCTTGGTCTGCACTTACTGGATTAACACATATGTGGTACATTGTGGTCACTTAGTGTTTGACAAAGGGGATGGCTATACTCTTTCTGTCATTCACGTTGAGGCCATGGCTGTGGCACAAGTCGTGTGTTTGCAAGAGTCCCATTTGGAGGATGAGTGTGTTAGCTGTTGAGTTGATTATGGTGTTCGGTCTGCAGTCACCTGCGACTTGCTGAGCCACAGTACTTCCATGATGGCCTGTACCTATGACAAATATATAATGAACATGACAGCTCCTAGGGCTGTGCCTTGTGGGACACCACTTGTACCAGGTTGGAGGCTGACATGGCTCCAGCAATTCTACCATGTGTGTTCTGCCCTTGAGCCACTGTGCAATACCCATAGTGACATAGGGGTTATTATGTACATTGGTGAGCTTCCCTAGAATGCACAAGTGGGGTATTGTATCCAAGGCTTATGCAAGGTCCAGGTAGGCTGTGTGGACCTCCTACCCCTTGACAGTGGCCTTGGTGACTGTTTCAAACAAAGCAAACAGGTTTGATAGGCAGGATTTGCCATTGACAAAGCCAAACTGTGTATGGTGACATGTCTGTAGGTCCACAATATCTAGATATGTGAGGTTCATGATGATCCTTGCCATAGCTTTGCAGACAAAGCTAGTCAGACATATGGGGCAGTAGTGTCCAGGATCCGTGACAGCACCACCTGCATGTTGAGGGACCACTGTTGCTGTATGCCACTCTCTGGCCACATATCGTGTATTAAGGCTGGGATTGAACAGTGGTGTTATGTCTGGGTGTAGCTCTTCTTGTGGTTCATGTAGGACACAGCCTGGGACACTGTCTGGTCCCATTGATGCAGTGTTTATTGCTTTGGGAAGGGCATCTCTTACCTGAGCATCTGTGATGTCAGGGGGGGAAGCACTGTGCTGCGAGACATATGTTCCCTTTTGGTGTGGTGGGGAGAGAAGGCAGCATTGAACCTGTCCACTAGGATGATGACAATGTCTGTGTGTTTTATATTTTGTGTGACATATTGTATTACCTCTGAGCATATCTGGGTAGTACCACTCAGGTTACTAACATAACTACAGGCAGCCTTGTGATTATCCTCAGTGGCTTGTGGAATCCTCTCTCAAAGATGGCCTTAGACAATCATATGGGTGCCTGTAGTTGTCATCCAATACTCATCAGTGGTGCCTTCACATTTTGGGAGGTTGTTGTATCATGTAGTGGCGCCATCCTTCTATTGTATAGTGTGTTTATGGCTGGTGTCTCGCGCCCAGGACATCTGCCTTTGGAGAATTGGGTCATGCTTTCATATGTGGCTTCATGATCCATGCATTCCTGAATGTGTCCACAGAATGACTCTATACAGGTATCTGCAGTCTGGTCCATATTTTCAACAGGCCTTGGGCCTTTGAAGGTTTCCACATCATTTATGAGGGGTGTGCACTTGCTTGACATGAGCTGTTGACAGGCGTGCCGCCCTCCAGACAGAGCAAGGGGAGGGTCACAGTCAGCTACCTGTTGGGACGTACCTCCCTGGACCACATGGAAAGAGACACAGAGGAGCTCTTACAGCACCCTCTCAAACTCAGGTCTCCCACACAGCCTTCATGCTGACACAGGAGAGTTTAGATTACTCTGCAAACACCATCATACTGGGTGATGCCAGCTACCCAAACATAGACTGTGAACATTACACAAGCCACAATACCCAAGCTCTAAGGTTCCCATTGATCGGACATTCTTTGGCTATGGAACAGGTAACCAACCTTCCCACAAGAGGGGCAGATATAGTAGAGCTGATCTTTACAAACATGAGTACAAACTGCTCACCACTGGGAGTATATCCCTCATTGTTGCAATCAAACCATATACTAATCACACTGGATTTCTGGATCCCCCACATATGCAAACCTCCAACACATCGATGTGTGTGTGTGGGAAATGTCCCTATTAGCAACCTTGACAGTATGGTACAGGATGCAGATCCCCCTTTTGAAACAGTGATGATGTCAGGACTGTATAACTATATCACCTGTAGTAAAGCCCTCAAGTAATTTGCATAGCGCGCTCTGCTAATGTGTCTTTCTTCAGTGTCATAATGTAGTTAGGTAGGGGTTTGAATCCTGCAAAGGGAATGTATGAGTGTGGTTTATGTGTGTGCACTATGCTGGGAGGGTTAACTGCCTTTTGCCAACTGGGAGAACACACTACAGGGTGCACATCCCTCCTCCTACACACAGATGATGTCAGCACCCTCTAAGTACAGCATTAGTAAAGATTTCTCCAGCTACTGCAAATAGCACACTCTGCTAATGTGTCTGTTTCTACTGTCATTGCACAGTTAGGTATGGGTTTGAATCTTGCAAATGGAAAGTATGTGTTTTACTGTTGGTGGGGTTAGTGTGTGTGCACAATGATGGGGTGGGATGTGGCTTTTGCCACATGGGGCTATGCACTGCAGGGTGGTCATTACCCTTAACAAGCAGTGATGTTGATAGCACCCTATACAAACAAAACTACAAAACAGAAGGTGGTGATACTGATAACACATGTAAGGTAACACTTCTTCAAGTAATGTCCACAAAACGGAGTAGGATAATCAAACAATTCTTTTATTCTATACAGACAACATGACAACAGACAACTAACTGCCAGTACTCAGTATAGTGTTACATGCTACTGTAACACGCACATGTACCCGAATATACCTAGATAGTGTTCTGAAGCCTGAATGTGGCAAGTGTGTGGATGTGGGATGTGTCTGTGTGTGCATTTCCGTATGGGAAACATGTTTGCTGTGGCAATCAGGGTACTACAATACCTGAGGCACATTACATCTTCCAACTGATGAGGTTGCCTGAACCCTGTGAGTACAGGTAGAGAAGGGGATGCCAGTAGTAAACAACATAGTGCACTTCTGAAATGTGTACCTGTCATGTATCAACAGCTACTCATGTAGGGTGATAAATAATGGGAATGGCAGGTGAGCGTGTGCATGTGTGTGGGTAGCAGGGTGTGTATAAATGCATGTGTGACAGAACAGATACATGTAGCTGAATCTACATAACAGCACAAGATGGGGATTGCCATAGTCAATGTTAGCATGTGATGGTGTGCAGCTGGTACACTTTGTTAAGTAGTATGGGTGCAGATAACAATTGAGGACATTCATACAGTTACTGCAGCAGGACTGCTGGGATATACACACATTTATACTGCAACAGTCAACAGTTACCAACATGTTACTACTTATACACATCTATGTAGTCACCCTGTGCATCAGCAACGTGTTTACCTTTACCTGCACCGATGTTGTAGTATGCAGGAGGTGGCACAGTGTCATCATATGCACAGGGTGTGGGTTAGGTATGCCCAAGCCAGCCACTGGTAACACCAATTGACATGTGTGTGTATGTGTGTTTGTGAGGGGCAGCAGTACAGGGTGGACCGTTGTTGGTGCAGTGTGTGTGTGTATGTGTTTGCCCTAGGTGTTAGGTTTCCAGGTTTCTGCATGTGTGTAAGCACGCACACAGTCCCACATAATGGCTGCCATGTACAGGGTTTTGTGGACAGCCACAGACTGCACCTGTCAGGTCATCCAGATCAGTGTCTGTGGGCACGGACACGGTACCTGTGCCTGGCAGGGTGCTACGGGCGTATCCAGTACTAACCCAGACTGGGTACTGTCATCGGAAGCAGGGGTGTGTTGACTGGACACAGTTCCCTGTTGGGACTGTCCAGAGCCACGTGCACGTGGTCTCCTGGGGCGTCTGGATGACAGCACAGACCCAGCATTGCTGGGGCTGGTGCTGGCACTTGAGGCGCGAGTGGGCCCGTTGTCGTCGGCCACTGCCAGCTGGTGCTCTTGCTGGCATACGGCCACGCCGTCGGCGCAAACGCACACCATCGCCCTGGCCCATGGACATCTGGTTGTGGAGCAGCTGTTCTATGCCCCCACAACGTCTGTCAACGACATCTGTGAAGTTGCGGATAGCATTCGCAACATCATGCATGCCGTCTGTCATGGCTATGCGACATGCTCTCAGCTCCCTCAGACCCTGTCTGGTGTACCTTTCCATACATGCCTGTGCCTGCATGACAGTTCTAAACATAGTGGAGGATGACATACCTCTTTGGGCACGTCGGCCAGAGGCAGTACGGCCACGGATGCCCCCACGAGAACCCATGGGCGACTGTCTACGTGGTACCATTGGAGGCCTCTGCACATGGCTGCCTTGTGAGGATGCATGTACCACAGGTACCACATTACCCTGATCTATGCCCACTGCTGACTGTCCATCACCTAGGGAAAATGGTGACAAAGGATGTAACGGCAGGATGACTGTGCGCATTGACGGGGTTGAAAGCTGTGTACTGTCAATTGGCTGACCAATGGCAGACCCAGACACACCTTCCTGCACCATTACAGACATTTCATCATCATCAGTACCTGGGTCACAAGATTCAGGTTCCCTGCTGCAGGTCACCAGAGCAGCACCAGAACCTACAGGAGGAAAACATGGAACACAGATTACAGTCTCAATACATATTTGAAAGAGATGCACTTCAATACTAATGCACACATTCAGAAATGGACACATGCACTCATGGACACTAACACACATGCACACTTGGGCACAGGCACACTTGCACACATGCACACCCCACAGTAAACACACACATCAGTACCGTGTTACACTACTCAATTTACTACCTGTCAATTACAGTTATTGTGAACACAGTCACCAGCATGTCTACTACAGAGTTACACTACTCTTCCTAGTTTTATAAATTGTTTTACAGATAATTTTAAAAAGACTCACCAGCATGTATGGCCTGCCTCATTGCTACATGGGAGGGACCTGGAAGGGTGAAGAGAGTAATGTCAGTGGGCACATGTGTGCCATTCATTTTGCACATGATACAGTACAGTAGTACACTAGTTCCCTTATACACATCAGCTGCACATCATGTCTGTATATATATCATGATGACAGATACATACCACATGCACACCTTATGCGTGCATGAAGTAACAGCGTACAGAACAGTCATATGTACATACCAGGAGTTAACTCTAATCTCACCCTTACCTCTCTTCAAACGTCAACTCAAACTGTACTTCCAAAACCACTGGCTTTGTTCTTCTTGGAGTCCAGGCTAACATCCCTCTCCCTACCCTCTCTTCACCTTTAACCCCTCATTGTGCATAGAAACTAGCTTCTACCCTGTTTCTTTCACCTTGATGTCCTTCTATGCTCTGACCTACTTCTCCCATCCCTCCCACCTCCTCTTGACTGTCTTCCTTCTTTTCCTCACTTCCCTTCTTGACTCCTGCCTCTTCCATATCATTGCATCTGTCATACTCCTTCTACTTCTCTACCCTTCTGAGCCCTAACTATTATGTATATGGCTTTTGCCTTATTGCATAACCATTATGCTTTAGGTAGGATTGCTTTGAAACCAACGGTACATTGTGTATGACTCTAAACTGTTTGACTTCCTTACATGTATGTTGATTTAATTAACAGGCTGGTGTACAATTCTATTATGTTGGCTGTCTGTAATGACAACTTGTCTGTCTGCCTTTATTACGTTATGTGTGGAGCTTTTCTCCACAGGCCTCTACTGAAAATGAACTTATATCCAGCTAGACTATCTGGGTCAACAAATATAAAAGTAATAACAATAAATGAATATGGCATCTTACCTGCACGCTCGCTGTCTTGCTGCTGTGTGGATCCAACCTCCATCAGGATGCATGATGGTTGCTGTTGTTCTGGGGCTGGATCCACAACACTTAGCAGTAGCCCTCCTGTCTGGTGAGGGGGGGATGTGTGGCCACCCCCCCACCTGTGGCAGCCTGTTGCCTGCGGATATCTGCAGCACGCTGGCGGACATTTATTATCAAATCACTGCAGTGATGTCTCACCTGCTCATATGTCCTATCATGCATGCCAACATCATTTATCCTGCTAACAAGGTTTTGCCACAGTGCAGACCTCTCCTGCTGATTCTGGGTGGTGCGTGAGACCAGGATGGCATAGTCACGCACCAGGCTCTGGTGGATCACGTCATCCTCTGCAGCAGAGTAGGCAGGATTCCGTTTAGGTGCCATGTCTATCTGGAAAGGTACACAAACAGGTTATCAGCATAGTATCTCAACAATACATGGTACACATTCTATACAGGTAGTGTTAACTTCTACTTATTACTGATTGGTTAAAACCTGATTACAGTGTAGCTATCATTCTATGTCATTTGTACTAAGTACTTGGCCTTCAGACCAGTTGTTTTACATTAGGGAGGTTGGTGGCAAGCACTGTGGTGGCAGGACACATATCTTTCATCCATTGAAGTTGGGAACTGCTGATTGTGGGCCCAGTGTACAAGTGTATTACTTCTGGTATGGGCAGTTGGCCTTCAGGCCAGTTATTTAACATTAACGAGGTTTGTGGTCTGCACTCATGTGTGACAATAGGCTGTACTCTGCCATTCATAGCTGGGGACATCTGGTTTCAGGTTTATAGTGCCTGCATATCTGAGCTGTATCTTACTGACATTGCTACACCTTGTTTGTTGTAGCAAACACTACATCCAGGCCTCCTGCATCTACCTTTGTTTATATGTTTGTTATCTGTTAGCTTGTTATTTCACTGGTATGCTACTTCCACATAGTACACATCTTTGCAACACATCTGTGACTCACTACTGTTATCTGCATTGCTTACTGTACGTACTTCCATGTTACACATGACAGCAAGTGACTGCTTGTCATTGTTGCATTTACTTCATTGTGACACATTGCACTTAGGTTACCTGGCATTTGCTCACTGACGCTTTTATATCAGTCAGCAGTTGAAGGTAATGTCAGTACACCCTCACTCCCCACTGGACCTTGTTTTTAATCATTAGTGATTACAGAGTTCACAATAGTATTCTAGCATGTCCAGAGGTCAGTTGTCAGTTCCCTCCTCAGTCCAGCTGGTGAGTGTGGTACTCCAGAGACAATGTTAGAACAGATGCATGTACACAGACAATCCCCTCCTCCTAACAACAAATTCAAACTCATGTGAGTGATGCAACCATATACCAGACTGGAGGCTAGGCTCTGTCTACTCAATACCGCCATAACCAGTCACGTGGCAAAGGGGATCACTCACTACACTTCCAGTCTCACGTAGACCTACCACAACAGCGGACCTAACACATGATCACACATGATCATACTTGTAGGCTCAGACCACAGCTCTGCCTATGCAGCAGAGACCTCCTAAGCAGACATCCAAGCAACCACTACCACATAAACGAACATGTGCAACACATATCACACAAAGCCAATGTGCTGAACACTCACAGCCATTAACAGTTAACAACACACCTCATACACCTGTACTAGGTGCCTCTATCATCAGGCACACTCACATCACATTCACCAGGCTTAACGAGGTGAGGGTCACGGTGTGCAGCCTGTCAGGCACTATGAACTGCCACATAACACAAACAGTCAGGTAACCCCAAGGCAGGTACAGGTATGACTCAGTCAATGTCCATGCTGCTGTGAATGGCCTGACACATTCCTCCCTGGACTACATGACATGAGACATTACAGAGCTCTCTGAACACGTAGCCTGAGACAGTTTGACCCTGACCTTGAGTAGCATCCTACCCTCACCTAGAACAATGCCACAATATCAAGGCACGATGATCCCTTCCAACAATTGACTGACATACTGGTGTCATTCACAGGTGTGCCAATGCCTGCCATCTTGGGGTGGTATGCTTTGCTAGGGACAGCTTGCATCTGTCACCACAGTCCTATTGACATTTGGCGGAGCCTCCTGCTACACCCATAGTGCCTGTATTAGGCAAGGCTCATAAGGCAAACCCACATCCATTTGTATCACAAAGGATGAGGAAGTAAGAGTGATGCTACTCAACACTGGACATCTAGACCCAAGGATGCATGCACCCAAAACCCTACCTAGCATTCTGGACATCGATATCTGTGCAGTAACATGAACCTGTTTCAGGTTTCACAGGAGCACACCAGTACTACCACGTTATAGCTGTTACCATTCTTGTCGGCCACAACACTTGAACAAGGGAGGGCGAGTATCAGTATTCAATGCAGATTCCCACGCCTCCACATTGGTGGCACAGTACAACATAGGTGTTAGGCCATTGAGTACAGAAGACGTAGTTGGGGACCTGGGGAAGAAACATGGAAGCGGTCTGTCATTTGTCTACCACATGGCCAACGTGGATTGACAGACATGTTATATAGCCCAGCTAATCATGACTGATTCACATGTATGGCAGGGAGGTCATTGTGCCTCTGTACTCATCCATCATCAGGCCTATAATTGCGTACAATGCACCTTTTGGGATGTACCTAACCAGACACCTACAGCAACTGGTACAGGACAACAGTACATCATCAAGGGGATGCAATGGCTCACACAGATGTCATATGCTGCCCAAGTAAAGTGAATCCAGCTGGACTCAGTGGCATACTGCCTGTTCAGAGGCAATCTGTGCATGCCATATACAGCCATGTCCTACCTAGCAGTAATGAACATGATGCACCTCAGGCAATCAGAGTCCCATACAGCCACATGCTCAGGAGAGCTGGACCTCAGCACTGACATACATGGACATGCTGGAGGGGCATATTCCTAACCGAGAGGCTCCCTTCACTCTGTAATGAGCTCACACTACTGGTCAGGCAGAGTCCCTCATTGACTCTCTTCCATAGGAATCTGGATGAGTGGATGGAGATCATAGTTGTACCCCAGGTATCACTTCTATGTCGCTGTTAGACAGAGGCACAGTATACTAAAGTCGGACAAGGGCATAGCAGCATAACTTGTGATTGGGTGGCAAAAGACAAACACATTCTACTAGGCTTACCAATGCCCTAGGGCAAATAGCCTAGTATGAACCTATGAACTGTTCATTCTCAACTGTTCGAGCTCATTACAGAGTGAAGGGAGCCTCTCGGTTAGGATTTGCCCCTCCAGCATGTCCATGTATGTTCTATTCAGTTGCTTACCGCTTGCTCAGAGGTGACCTTTGCCTAACATACAAGGCCATGTCAAACCCAGATTTGATGAATATGCTTCACCTAAAAAAATCTAGATCCATCAGAGCCACAAGGGCAGGAGACTTAAACCTCGACACGGCTATTAATAGGACATGCTGGAGGGATAGATTCATCACCCAAAGACTCCCTATGCTGTGGAACAAAATCATGGTATATGTGAGGCAGAGCACCTCGCTGGCCTTGTTCAAGAGAAATCTTGACCAATGGATGGGAGATCGCAGATATACTCCAGGGATTACCTCCGTGTCACTGCTCGACAGAGGCACAGCAAAATAATGGGTATGGTTCCCCATACTAAAGGGTGGCGTAAGCCACAAAACGATGGGCTAGGCTTGTAAATGCCCTCAGGCAGATAGCCTAGTATGAACCTATGAACACAGGTGACACGTCTGACACATTCTGGGTGTTCATCCATACATACTGGATGTGTGCTGCCATCCAACCCTGTGATGTGGACACACATTACTCAGCCTGGATATACATATCTGAACAACACCACAAGCACAGTACACTACCTTGCTATGTATGCATGTTATTACACAGTTATTCAGTAGTTATGACAGTGATGCTATCCATGCAGCCCACTGGGCCAGTGGAAGCCACAACACACACCGCCAGCACCTTTGCATATGCTTACCACAGACATCCCACATGCTGCATGTACTGTGCACACAGTTATCTAACCCAGAACAACTGCACACCACTTATTAATCCTGTCCAGTAGACTACAGATACAGGCATATTGTATAACAATAGTAGGAGGCTACTGCAGCACAGGGCAGATTCACATGACGGGAAGGCATCTGTTGTCTGCAGTGTTAAGATGCTTCACATTCACCAAATGCACAGATATTGCCAACATTGTTGCAGACAGTTTAGGTGCAGGTACCCCCATTGTCCTACCAACGTATTATTAGTTATCCCAGATGACTGTAACCTCCCTATCCTCTCACATGTCCAGGTGAGAGCCACCTCATCATTGCAGAACACATATCATCACTGTTACGAAATGGTATCCCTGGATGTGTGCTACATTCACCCCTGGAGGTCATAGCACCACATGACAGACTGATATTAATCCCTGGCCATACTACAGGATATGTACCTGAACAGTGCCATACATACACAGTGGTCCCACACCAATGAGGAGGAACCTCTACTGACCCTGGGAACTACTGCATCATATGCACAACTGGCCTTGTGTTCTAAGCTATGGAAGTGTTAGTTATGGGCCACATGTACAACAATATTACATATGTTTATATTTCATGACTATCTACACACAACCTATCTCATGGACATACCTATAGATAGTGAACTATGATACATTTGGAGGTGTCACAGTATACACAGGATTAACCTGCTACTTTGCATTACCTGTGTTTGTGGCAGCTGTTGGTGTGTCACTGGTGCTGCTTGAAGTTTGCTGCTGCTGCTGCTGCTGCTGGTTTTGCTGCTGGCTGTCTTTATTTCTGTTTTGTTCTCTCTCTGTCTCTCTCTCTCTTTCTCTGTCGATTTTGTGCAATGAATGTATTGCATGAGTGTAGTGTGGGTACTCATTGCTTTTGTAGGTATCTGCATAGGTCCATGTGATGGCCTCTGCACCAATTGTAAGGCAGCATTTGCTAATTGCATGCAGCTGGGTGTGTACTGATTGCATGTCTCACTGTGATTTCAGGACACTGCTATAAAAGGGTATGTGAGATAGGCGTTGCCCTTTCAGATTGTAGGGCGTGGACCATGCTGGTATGCTGTTGACAGTGTTTTGTGAGTGTGAAGGTTAGTACATCTACCATGCTTCATGCTGTGTTGTAGATTCAGGTTGCTGCATTTATCTTGCCTGTTCCCTATAGTGAGTGTGTATGCATACTGACACCTACAACTATATGTCATATGTATTGCTATATAAATATATATATATATATCTGTGTACATATACATACTTTCATATATGTACATTAGTTGACATTATTGGGTACAAGCTAACAATTAGCAGGGCTGTTTCTGTTAACACTACACTAGTATGGGAACCCAGTAACTGGGACTATAAAAGTCTGCATGACATGCTTTGGGTAGTAGACATACTATATTGCCTTTATCTTCATTCCTACTATTACGTGTTCCACTTATTTAGCACTATATTCCTGTATGAGAGTCATGGCTTAGTGGTAGGTCATACAGACTAGTGTTACAATGGTCTTGTGGTAGGGCCTACTAGTATGCTCATATTCTGCTTTTGAGTTGAGTATAGGGCCTATCAATCAAAGTGCTGGAGGCACCTTTAAGCAGTTAAAGGGCTTAGTAGGTCTCACAGGAGCCAGGCTGTGTTGCAGATTCTGGTTGCTGCATATATCTTCACTGTTTCCTGTAGTGAGTGTGTATGGCTACTGAGACCTACAACTATATTTCATATGTATTAATATATATTTATATATATGTATGTGTAGATATACATACCTTCACATATGTACATTACCTTACATTATTATGTACAAGCTAACAGGTAGCAGGGCTGTTTCTGTTCACACTGAACTAGTATGGGAATCCAGTAATTTGGCCATTAAAACTCTACCTGACATGCTTTAGATAGTACATCTCCTATATTGCCTTTATACTGATTCCTACTATTACATGTTATATTTATTTTAGCAGTGTGCTCTTGTAAAGCAGGCATGGCTTAGTGGTAGGTCATACAGACTAATGTTACCAAGGTCCTGGGTTCGAGACTGACACTGGGAATTTATTTTTCTTAGCAAACTTTCAAACTGAGTACAGGACCTGTCAATCAAAGTGCCATAAAGGCACTATTAAGCACTAAACCAGGTCTGCTGTTTTTTGCTGAGCTCACGCATGCACTGGCGGTGAGCTCCGCTAACACAAGCTACACCAGCTAATTTCTTTGAAAGAAAGAAAAAGGGTGACAGGAAAGTGGTGAAAAGGGGTCACAAAGAGGGTAGACAGTAGGGAAACAAGCGTGGGATTTGCAGGAGGGATGTAGGTAAGGCCCATAGATGCCCATGTCTTTGGCAGCAACAGCTGTGCATTTCCATGTATTTTGGTGAGACATTGGAAACCTTTCACCCCTGAGAGAGGTGTCAGGACAACATTAATAGTTGTTGTAGAGCCAATTGTAATTAACTGTTTCAATGTCAAGCAGACATGTGTGCGACATGGACAGCTATGTATGGGGCGTAATTCTTTGTGGGTACAGAGTGCCCTTTTTTTTTTTTTTTTCAGGTGAGAGTGGTATGTCAGGTGAAGGAAGTCGGTATAGCTGGGGAGGTAGGTTGGGTAGGTTAACAGACAAGACAGACAAGACGCATACAGGGGCGGTGTATGACACACGTGGGGGGGTTACACAATTGACGGGGACGGAGGTTGGGATTTCCAAGATGCATGAGCCCACAGATGGCAACAGTGGAACTGATATCCCCACCCATAGGCAGTTGCCACTGTTCCTTCACAGCCCAGGACGGGGCTGTGCTGGGGGCTGTGTAGGAGGGGCAACGGCCGGGGCCGTTAGCTGTGCCACATGAGCCTCGAGCTGACGTAGGGGCCCAAGAACAGTGTCTTGGATCTCCCTTCGCACCACAGACTGGACATCGCAGAGGGTGAGTGGACGAACCCCTCCGGCCACACTTGCAGAGGGGGGACGGGCCACATCCCCTGCAGCGCTTCCACCCGAAGGTGGCACAGGGCCACCGGAGGGGGGTCCGGCCTGGGCACTAGTGCCAGGTGCAGTCACCAGCTGAGGTGGGAGAGGTGGGTCCACTGGGACCTGCCTTCCCAAGCGTTCTAGGTTTGTGAGTAGTTATGTTAGTTTGGGTTAGTGGCATTGTATTCCATTCAGATTAGTTGTAACAGCATGCATTGGTATTCCCATCAAACAAACACTCAGATATTAACACCATTGAACAAGGGGCATATCAATATCACATGCATTATTTGAACAGAAATACACATTCAAACAACATGCAGGGTTGATTAATGGCAACAGGCCATCAGATTTGCAGGTATGAACAGGGCACATGCACGAACAGACATGCATATATTTTTGAAACGGACAAATGTCCATGATTAATGAAATGTTCACATACCATTATTTAGTGGGTGTTGTTATATGGAATTATAGGGTTGGCGGAGATAGAAAGTGATGACACATTCATATGTTACACATTGATTTACATTTATAATAGGTACACAATTAAGTTGAGGCTGATATTTCAAAATAAATTTTATTTGACTGTCAAGCTACACCTGTTACAAATACATCACTATCCTACTTATTTTGAATTTGATCAGATACATCATCCTGCTACACTTTGATGACAGGACAGGGGACAACTATGGCTGTTTAGTCTGTCAGATAATCATTCATTCTATCTGCAAATTGTTTACTGTGATCACCATATACAGCATTTGGCAAGACATTCCAGATTCTGACACACTGAAATCAGTTTGGTATATTAAGTTGTACTTCCCACATGCATTTAGTTCTGTAGAAACACACTGGGGCTAATATATTCCGGGTTATTACTACTTTATTTATTCATACATGACCCTTTCTGTCAGTCTCACACTTCCTGCAAATTCACAGTTCAGGTTGCTACTTCTAGGCTTTGTTCACATGTTAGACTAGTGGTGATTCAAACACTTTCCAACAGCCTCACTTCTGTCATGATTCAGCATTTCAACAGGGGATATATCTCACATGTGACTACCTCAGATTCTGAAGCTGTACTCTTGAGACTACTGCAGGTTACACTATATTTAATTAATGGTGGGACATCTGTATTACAGCACTGTTTAATTCTATCAATTATATTTCCAGTTACACTTGCATACTGATGAACTTGTTGCAGCCATACCTGCAGACTTTCAAATCTTGCTTGCACATTATATTACTTTTAATCAATACACTGCAGTGTTCTGATACATGCTACAGTATAATATTTATTTACAAGTACTGGGTGGGGTTACTAACCTGCGGTGGCATCCGCACCAGCCTACGGGCATGCATCTCGCGATTCATAGAGCGGACACCTGCAGCTGTAATACAAAAGAAGTAATATAGGACTACACATCTCCATGGTATCAGCTAGTTGAAATCCTTACATACATAAGTAAAATGTAACTTACTCAGTAGTGGGGCGTTGGGCATATCCCGGGCCTCCTGGATCCATTCGGACAACTGGTCTTGCTTGTGTCGCTTCAAGTCCGCATGGTGGTGACAGACCTGCTCACCAGTGCGTGGAATGCCAGTAGCACTGGTCAGATCACGAGCCAACTGGTCCCATGCCTCTGCCCTATATGCTCCCCATGAGACCTGGCCCTGCATGAGTTGGGCCTCGTGATGATGGACAAGGAGCCAGACCATGTATCTGGACTCCTCAATGCCCTAACGCTGTGCTCGAAAGCAACGTCCCTCACCTACTCCACTCATTCTGACTGCAGCTCTGATCTACAATCGTTTCTGCTGTGTATTCCCGCCTATGGGGCTTATATATGCCGATTTTCCCGCACATTTCTCTGATTGGCCATTTTGGAATTGTATCTACTTCACTGAAAATGCTTTATCATGCTCCATTCTGGATTTTATCCCATATATATGCTATTTTTGCATTTCTAGGTATTGCTGTCATGGCTTAGTGGTTTAGTACCTTGACTCTAGTGCATTGTATCCTGGGTTCGAATCTGGCAACTGATTTTTGATTTTCCTGACAGAAATGAGTTGAGACCTGTCAATCAAACATGCCAAAAGCACTTTTAAGCACTTAAAACCAGGTCTGCACTCGTTTTGAGCTGCATAACGCGCACTGGCAGTTAGCTTGTGGGAGCGCCGCGCAAACAGTGTGCGCTGGGATAAACCTTAATTGGCTAGTGACACACATGTTCAGCTAAGCACAGCTAGTTGCAAACAGTTTCACTCTGTTAAACCGATGCCTAGCAACAGGCACGCAGTTTGCAGCTTTTTAAACACTACTCAGCTATGGGCACTCCGTCTCACAGCAGCTTAGCTATCAGTACATTTCTGACTATTTTTGTTATTGTGTTACTTCAGAATATATGCTCCGTTTCATTCCATTTTACAAAAGGGAATACATTTACATGTGCACAATACTGTCAGGGGCTGTTGTAGCGCTTATTTACAAAAAAAAGGTTGTTGTGGGGGCTCGAACCCTGCCTGCCTACTCTTAGGTCGGCAACTCTACCGCTAAGCTATTACTTCTTGGCTTACTTTGCATATTTAGTTCTTATATCCTTTTCCACTGATTGCTAACTGTGATTGCGCTAGTAGCACACGCGCGCGCAGGGACGCACACAGTAGCAAACATTTACGGGGTTTAAAAAAAAGGTTTTAATTTAATTTTATTACATCTCTTCACTTTATACAGTGATGGTCTATCGGGGCATGTGTTGTGTAGTGTGTTTATGGCCTCTCGCTGTTTACTTTCAGCCATTCTAGTCTTCCGGGGGCGTGTCCGCTTGCAGGGCTTAGCCTACTGACACGCCCCCTACTCTCTTACACGGACCATGTAAGAGTTACTAGTGTGATTCAGCATGCCTCATGCACCTCATGCATATGCATGACATGCTGACATCACACAGTTTCACTGCAGCCTCCGTGTAAGAGTTATAACTCTTACACGGAGGCTTCCTGAATCTGGCCCCTTGTCTTTCACTAAAAAATTCCAAAAATGTTCCACTACATCCTTTATGTCTCCACTTTTTACATTATATGTAGAGACAAAATAAATATCCTTGCAAGTTTTATCACTGGTTGCCAGATGATATTTCTTATAATGGTGATGTTCACCCTTATTACATTTATTCCTTACCATATTATTCTCCTTTTTTACCTTCATAAGGGCATTTTCTAAAATATTCACACTGTACCCTCTTTTCAAAAACATATTATATGTGATATCCCATTCCCTTTGTAGATTTTCTTGTGTGTTACATAATCTAGATACCCTTGCCAATTCCCCATAAGGGAGAGCTTCCAAAGTATGTACAGGATGGCAACTAGATGCATGAAGGTATTGATTACCATCTATAAACTTCCTATGTATATTTGATATAATTTTACCATGTTCTGTACCCTCCAAAACAAGATCCAAGAATATTACTTTGTTTCCCTTCTGTATTCCATCAAATTCTAACCCAAATGGGTTACCATGTAAGTCTGTCAAAATTCATTTACTGAATCAAAACCACCATCACAAATAAAAATCAAATCATCTGTGTAACGAAAATAAAATAACACATTACATTTCATAAAATTTAACTCAAATAGAAATTTCCTTTCAAAAAATTCATAAACAAATTGGCATACATGGGGCAAAAGCTGCCCCCAGCTGTACTGTTTCTGCCGATACAAAACATCATTAAAAATAAAATAATTATTCTTTAAACAGAAATCCAACAAATCTACTATGAAGTCAACAGAAGGGTTGTCTTTTAAAGAAGATCTCACTGCATTGAGGCCATCATCATGTCTAATAGAGGTATATAGACTTTTAACATCCATAACCAACCAATACATTTTGTTGTTCCAAGAGATAGAGGATATTTTGTTTAAAAATTCCATACTATCTTTGATGTAAACTGGAGATTTAACTACATATGGTAAAAATATTCTATGCAAAATCAAACCAGTATTATGTAGGAAATAGTTGCAGGCTGAAATAATGGGTCGACCTGGGGGGTTATGTAAGTTCTTATGTATTTTTGGTAAACAAAAAAATACAGCTAGGTCCTTTCTATCATTATCTAACCTATTCTTCACATCCTTCTCTGTAAAAAACCCCAGCCTGACTCCCCTGTCCAACATGTGTTTAAATTTTGTAACAGCCTTTTGATAATGAATCATATTGCTTCTTTCATATGTTGTTTCATCCTGCAAATGATTCATACACATCTCAAAATATTGCACAACACTCATTATAACAATTTTGTTTCCCTTATCAGAAGGTTTAATAATAATATCCTTCCTGTCACATAATTCTTTTAAAGCACTCCATTCTTTATAAGTTAAGTTATATAAACTATTACATCTATTCAATTTCATATTTCTACATATATTCTCACATTCAAATTTAATCATGGAGCCATAATGAATAGCTCTCTGGTTAATAAAAGGTGGAATAAATTTGTTAGAAGAAGCTACATAAGACAAATCTATTGCATTGCCAACAATACGAAATTGCACATCATCATTACTTATACATTCATCACATGCAAAAAAACTATCCTCAGATTCACATGAAGAAAAGCCTCCATGTGCAGAATTAAAACATCCTTGGTCCCTGCTAAAATGAACTTTCAAATGTATCTTCCTAAGAAATTTAAAAATATCTTGCTGTATCAAATATTCTTTAGGAAAAACAGTAGGTATAAACTTTAAACCTAAACATAACACAGCAAACTGTTCATCAGACAAATCACAACCAGATAAATTTAGAACAATACTTTTATCATTAAAGTCATTACTGTTTAAATTTCTTGTTGTTATATTGTTGTCCATAACTCCATTTCTGATGAAAATTGTCAGGTTGATTGAATTTCTGAACAGAGACATATTCTTGCTCATAACTTCTCAGGCATTTCTGTCCCTGTTGAAATGTTCGTTCCTGATGCTGCAAGCCTCCATTGTTAAACTCCTGTTGCATCCTACGTGGTTGTGCTGGTCTAGGTAATCTCGGAAATTCCATACTGGTGTCCGTCCTAAACTCTTCCCTGAAGAAGCAAAAGAAGAAGACAACGGTGCATCAGTAAATCTTACAAAGGATGTCAGAAGAGGACTATGGCAAGCTGACAAGGAGCCAGTTGGCTGAGATGTGCCAAGCCAAAGAACTGGTGCATGCCAATCAGACAAAAGTGGAAAAGATTGCAGCTGTTATTCACAGCTCCGTCACACACTAGCAATCAGGAAGACAACTAGACTGGCGTTGGGGTTGTACAACCATCAGAAAATGAACAAACTTTTTGTCAGATGACTTAAAAATCCATCTGGAGTTAAAGAGACTTGAAATGGAGGGCAAACGTTTGGAGTAGAATCAGCAGAGAGACTGCAGCATTTGGAAGACAAATAATGTGTGTAACTGCATCATTTTGAGGCTGAAAAAATGAAAGATGGAGAGATTTGGGGGCTGCAGAAAATGAGAGGCAGAGGCAATATGAAAAGGAGATGCTAACTCTTTGCCAGGGTCATGGAGGTAATGGGGAATGCAATAAAGGCAATAACTGAACCCTAGAAACAATAATGGTCAGTAAATGGCCTCCATAATTTACAGAGAGTGATAATTTTGGTAGTCTTATTGGTATGTATGAAAACAGTTGTATACAGTATAATGTTGACCAAGGGCTCTGGGTACAGTTCCTGACGCCTTCCTCCATGCTAACCCTGTAACTGCTGTTTCTAAATTGACTGATACTGATTGCTTAACATATAATACAGTTAAAAATGTTTATTAGACTATTTCAAGTTAACACCTGAAGCTTAAAAAAAAAATTCATGAGCATAGGTGCAAGGCAGATGAAAGTGTGTGTAAATATATTGCTGAGTTAACCACTTCTTTCATAGGTGGATGACCTCATGTCAGATCACCGCTATTAAAGGGTGGAAGACCTTTTGGTGAGGGAACAAGCACTTAACACTTTGCCTGAGGTCATGAGAATCTGGTTGGCAGGTAAAGACTACAATGCTACAGATGAGTTGGAGAGAAATGGAGACCTATACCTAGCAAGCAGGGAATCACAGCACAGGAATGAGAGACCTAGTGCTGCACATGGATCCAAGGGAAACCATGGTGGGCAGCCTAAACTGCCCCAACAGAGTCTGCCAGTAACAGGGTAAGCCACTAATTTAGATACATGGCCAGGATCAAGGGTTAAAAGTTTTAAATGTAACCAGTGGAGCCATGTAGCATATGGATGTTCACAGAAGCAAGGTGGAGAAAAAACATGAGACAGCCAGCAAGTGGGAATGAGAGAATGCCAGCAGTAAGTTGCCTGGAGACAACAAGGGTATCAAACTATGACATGAGGGTATATCCTATCTTAGTAGATGGAAAACAGGCCAATGCTGAGAGAGACACAGACTCTGATATAATCATTCTAAAGCCTACATTTGTTAAAGAGGACTACTACTTGCTTGGGCAGTCTGCTCCATTGACAGCTTTAGTAGGAACCCATTCCAAATACCTTTGGCAAGGCATTACCTTCACTGAGAGCATGGAAAAGGAAGCAAGCAAGTAGGTGTGTTTGAAGATATTCATGCAGATGTTCTGATAGGGAATGATTTTAATGCTGTCGTTCCTTGCATGAGGATACACGCAGTCAGGCTTGGAGACAGGCATGTGGGTCTGGTAGCCTGAGGAACCCAGAGAGACCACACACTTGAAGCCAGAACTGGTGAGGTGGTAACTTTAGACTGGGAAATACCCTGTAGCAGTGAGACTGAAGGTAAGCCACAGCTGCTGGTGGGTACTGATGTTTTTGGACATAGTGACTGCAAGGGAAGACATGAGCAGTAGTACCCAGACTGACAGTGAGGCACTGCTGTCAGATGATACCAGACTTCCGTGGAAGGGTAGCTGGGAAGGGTTACAAAGAGGAGTTCAGACAGTCTCAGCTCTCAGACATTACATTGCAAGGCTTGAGGGAGGAAGCTAGGGAGGCACCTGATTCTCAAGGAAAAGGGGAATCTGTATACTGGGACAAAGGGTTATTGTATAGAGAGTGGACCACTGAGAGGGCTAGTGGGTGAGAGAATACAGCAGTTGGCAGCACCCAAACCTACTATATGGCAGTTCTAGCCATAGCCCATGACATTCCCTTTGCAGGTCATATGGGCATAAACCATACTAAGAGACGTATTATGCAGATCTATTAATGGCCTGTGATTCCCAGGGATGTAACAGGGTACTGCAGGACCTATCAGCAGTGCCAAAAAGTAGCAAGGCAGGAGACAAGGTCAAAATTCCTTTGATGCCTTTACCTGAGATTGAGGAGCCATTTCAGAGTGTAGCTATGGTCATTGTGGGGCCTCTGAGTAATTCAAGTTCCACAGGAAGAAGTATACCCTAGTGGTAGTAGATTATGCTACCAGATATCCAGAGGCAGTGGCTCTGTCCTCCATTGAGGCAGAAAAGATGGCAAATTCTTTGGGATAGATTTTCAGCATGGTAGGTTTCCAAAAAATACGGACTGATAGAGGTGTCAATTTCATATCAGACCTGCTGGCATGTCTGTAGGAGCGCTGAGGGTAAAGCACCATTGATCACCCCCTACCACTCCCAGACTAATGGTCTGGTGGAGAGGTTAAACGCTACCCTAAAGACCATGCTACAGGCGTTTGTAGACCAGTTTAAGAGGGATTGGGACAAATATTTGCCCCATCTGTTGTTTGCTTAGAGAGGTGCCCCAGGAATCCACAGGAATTTCAACCTTTGAGTTCCTGTAAGGGCATAGGGTGAAGTGGCCTCTAGACTTGATTCACAGTGAGTTGGAGGATGAGTGTGAATTCCACAAGGTGTCTATTGTGGCATATGTCCTAAACCTCAGGACAAACCTCATGGAATGCATGGGCATGGCCCAGGAGAATCTGCAGAAGCCCAACAGTAGGAAAAAGGTCTGGTGTGACAGGAATGCTCGAGCCATAGAATATGCTGTGGTGTAGTAGGTTATGGTTCTCATTCTGGTCAGACACAACAAGGTGGAGGCAGCTTTGGATGGAGTCTTCAAAGTGGTATAGAAAGCCATTGATGTTAACTACATTTAGTTCTGTAGAAACACACTGGGGCTAATATATTCCGGGTTATTACTACTTTATTTATTCATACATGACCCTTTCTGTCAGTCTCACACTTCCTGCAAATTCACAGTTCAGGTTGCTACTTCTAGGCTTTGTTCACATGTTAGACTAGTGGTGATTCAAACACTTTCCAACAGCCTCACTTCTGTCATGATTCAGCATTTCAACAGGGGATATATCTCACATGTGACTACCTCAGATTCTGAAGCTGTACTCTTGAGACTACTGCAGGTTACACTATATTTAATTAATGGTGGGACATCTGTATTACAGCACTGTTTAATTCTATCAATTATATTTCCAGTTACACTTGCATACTGATGAACTTGTTGCAGCCATACCTGCAGACTTTCAAATCTTGCTTGCACATTATATTACTTTTAATCAATACACTGCAGTGTTCTGATACATGCTACAGTATAATATTTATTTACAAGTACTGGGTGGGGTTACTAACCTGCACGGTGGCGCATCCGCACCAGCCTACGGGCATGCATCTCGCGATTCATAGAGCGGACACCTGCAGCTGTAATACAAAAGAAGTAATATAGGACTACACATCTCCATGGTATCAGCTAGTTGAAATCCTTACATACATAAGTAAAATGTAACTTACTCAGTAGTGGGGCGTTGGGCATATCCCGGGCCTCCTGGATCCATTCGGACAACTGGTCTTGCTTGTGTCGCTTCAAGTCCGCATGGTGGTGACAGACCTGCTCACCAGTGCGTGGAATGCCAGTAGCACTGGTCAGATCACGAGCCAACTGGTCCCATGCCTCTGCCCTATATGCTCCCCATGAGACCTGGCCCTGCATGAGTTGGGCCTCGTGATGATGGACAAGGAGCCAGACCATGTATCTGGACTCCTCAATGCCCTAACGCTGTGCTCAGCAACGCCCCTCACCTACTCCACTCATTCTGACTGCAGCTCTGATCTACAATCGTTTCTGCTGTGTATTCCGCCTATGGGGCTTATATATGCCGATTTTCCCGCATTTCTCTGATTGGCCATTTTGGAATTGTATCTACTTCACTGAAAATGCTTTATCATGCTCCATTCTGGATTTTATCCCATATATATGCTATTTTTGCATTTCTAGGTATTGCTGTCATGGCTTAGTGGTTTAGTACCTTGACTCTAGTGCATTGTATCCTGGGTTCGAATCTGGCAACTGATTTTTGATTTTCCTGACAGAAATGAGTTGAGACCTGTCAATCAAACATGCCAAAAGCACTTTTAAGCACTTAAAACCAGGTCTGCACTCGTTTGCGCGGAGCTAACGCATGCGCACTGGCAGTTAGCTTGTGGGAGCGCCGCGCAAACAGTGTGCGCTGGGATAAACCTTAATTGGCTAGTGACACACATGTTCAGCTAAGCACAGCTAGTTGCAAACAGTTTCACTCTGTTAAACCGATGCCTAGCAACAGGCACGCAGTTTGCAGCTTTTTAAACACTACTCAGCTATGGGCACTCCGTCTCACAGCAGCTTAGCTATCAGTACATTTCTGACTATTTTTGTTATTGTGTTACTTCAGAATATATGCTCTGCTTCATTCCATTTTACAAAAGGGAATACATTTACATGTGCACAATACTGTCAGGGGCTTTTTAGTGCTTATTTACAAAAAAAAAAGGTTGTTGTGGGGGCTCGAACCCTGCCTGCCTACTCTTAGGTCGGCAACTCTACCGCTAAGCTATTACTTCTTGGCTTACTTTGCATATTTAGTTCTTATATCCTTTTCCACTGATTGCTAACTGTGATTGCGCTTAGTAGCACACCCAAGCACACGCGCTACACAGTAGCAAACATTTACGGGGTTTAAAAAAAAAAAAAAGGTTTTAATTTAATTTTATTACATCTCTTCACTTTATACAGTGATGGTCTATCGGGGCATGTGTTGTGTAGTGTGTTTATGGCCTCTCGCTGTTTACTTTCAGCCATTCTAGTCTTCCGGGGGCGTGTCCGCTTGCAGGGCTTAGCCTACTGACACGCCCCCTACTCTCTTACACGGACCATGTAAGAGTTACTAGTGTGATTCAGCATGCCTCATGCACCTCATGCATATGCATGACATGCTGACATCACACAGTTTCACTGCAGCCTCCGTGTAAGAGTTATAACTCTTACACGGAGGCTTCCTGAATCTGGCCCCTTGTCTTTCACTAAAAATGTCCAAAAATGTTCCACTACATCCTTTATGTCTCCACTTTTTACATTATATGTAGAGACAAAATAAATATCCTTGCAAGTTTTATCACTGGTTGCCAGATGATATTTCTTATAATGGTGATGTTCACCCTTATTACATTTATTCCTTACCATATTATTCTCCTTTTTTACCTTCATAAGGGCATTTTCTAAAATATTCACACTGTACCCTCTTTTCAAAAACATATTATATGTGATATCCCATTCCCTTTGTAGATTTTCTTGTGTGTTACATAATCTAGATACCCTTGCCAATTCCCCATAAGGGAGAGCTTCCAAAGTATGTACAGGATGGCAACTAGATGCATGAAGGTATTGATTACCATCTATAAACTTCCTATGTATATTTGATATAATTTTACCATGTTCTGTACCCTCCAAAACAAGATCCAAGAATATTACTTTGTTTCCCTTCTGTATTCCATCAAATTCTAACCCAAATGGGTTACCATGTAAGTCTGTCAAAAATTCATTTACTGAATCAAAACCACCATCACAAATAAAAATCAAATCATCTGTGTAACGAAAATAAAATAACACATTACATTTCATAAAATTTAACTCAAATAGAAATTTCCTTTCAAAAAAATTCATAAACAATTATATACATGGGGGCAAAAGCTGCCCCCATCGCTGTACCTTGTTTCTGCCGATACAAAACATCATTAAAAATAAAATAATTATTCTTTAAACAGAAATCCAACAAATCTACTATGAAGTCAACAGAAGGGTTGTCTTTTAAAGAAGATCTCACTGCATTGAGGCCATCATCATGTCTAATAGAGGTATATAGACTTTTAACATCCATAACCAACCAATACATTTTGTTGTTCCAAGAGATAGAGGATATTTTGTTTAAAAATTCCATACTATCTTTGATGTAAACTGGAGATTTAACTACATATGGTAAAAATATTCTATGCAAAATCAAACCAGTATTATGTAGGAAATAGTTGCAGGCTGAAATAATGGGTCGACCTGGGGGGTTATGTAAGTTCTTATGTATTTTTGGTAAACAAAAAAATACAGCTAGGTCCTTTCTATCATTATCTAACCTATTCTTCACATCCTTCTCTGTAAAACCCCAGCCTGACTCCCTGTCCAACATGTGTTTAAAGTTGGTAACAGCCTTTCAGTAATGAATCATATTGCTTCTTTCATATGTTGTTTCATCCTGCAAATGATTCATACACATCTCAAAATATTGCACAACACTCATTATAACAATTTTGTTTCCCTTATCAGAAGGTTTAATAATAATATCCTTCCTGTCACATAATTCTTTTAAAGCACTCCATTCTTTATAAGTTAAGTTATATAAACTATTACATCTATTCAATTTCATATTTCTACATATATTCTCACATTCAAATTTAATCATGGAGCCATAATGAATAGCTCTCTGGTTAATAAAAGGTGGAATAAATTTGTTAGAAGAAGCTACATAAGACAAATCTATTGCATTGCCAACAATACGAAATTGCACATCATCATTACTTATACATTCATCACATGAATAAAAACTATCCTCAGATTCACATGAAGAAAAGCCTCCATGTGCAGAATTAAAACATCCTTGGTCCCTGCTAAAATGAACTTTCAAATGTATCTTCCTAAGAAATTTAAAAATATCTTGCTGTATCAAATATTCTTTAGGAAAAACAGTAGGTATAAACTTTAAACCTAAACATAACACAGCAAACTGTTCATCAGACAAATCACAACCAGATAAATTTAGAACAATACTTTTATCATTAAAGTCATTACTGTTTAAATTTCTTGTTGTTATATTGTTGTCCATAACTCCATTTCTGATGAAAATTGTCAGGTTGATTGAATTTCTGAACAGAGACATATTCTTGCTCATAACTTCTCAGGCATTTCTGTCCCTGTTGAAATGTTCGTTCCTGATGCTGCAAGCCTCCATTGTTAAACTCCTGTTGCATCCTACGTGGTTGTGCTGGTCTAGGTAATTCCGGAAATTCCATACTGGTGTCCGACCTAAACTCTTCCCCTGAAGAAGCAAAAGAAGAAGACAACGGTGCATCAGTAAATCTTACAAAGGATGTCAGAAGAGGACTATGGCAAGCTGACAAGGAGCCAGTTGGCTGAGATGTGCCAAGCCAAAGAACTGGTGCATGCCAATCAGACAAAAGTGGAAAAGATTGCAGCTGTTATTCACAGCTCCGTCACACACTAGCAATCAGGAAGACAACTAGACTGGCGTTGGGGTTGTACAACCATCAGAAAATGAACAAACTTTTTGTCAGATGACTTAAAAATCCATCTGGAGTTAAAGAGACTTGAAATGGAGGGCAAACGTTTGGAGTAGAATCAGCAGAGAGACTGCAGCATTTGGAAGACAAATAATGTGTGTAACTGCATCATTTTGAGGCTGAAAAATGAAAGATGGAGAGATTTGGGGGCTGCAGAAAATGAGAGGCAGAGGCAATATGAAAAGGAGATGCTAACTCTTTGCCAGGGTCATGGAGGTAATGGGGAATGCAATAAAGGCAATAACTGAACCCTAGAAACAATAATGGTCAGTAAATGGCCTCCATAATTTACAGAGAGTGATAATTTTGGTAGTCTTATTGGTATGTATGAAAACAGTTGTATACAGTATAATGTTGACCAAGGGCTCTGGGTACAGTTCCTGACGCCTTCCTCCATGCTAACCCTGTAACTGCTGTTTCTAAATTGACTGATACTGATTGCTTAACATATAATACAGTTAAAAATGTTTATTAGACTATTTCAAGTTAACACCTGAAGCTTAAAAAAAAAATTCATGAGCATAGGTGCAAGGCAGATGAAAGTGTGTGTAAATATATTGCTGAGTTAACCACTTCTTTCATAGGTGGATGACCTCATGTCAGATCACCGCTATTAAAGGGTGGAAGACCTTTTGGTGAGGGAACAAGCACTTAACACTTTGCCTGAGGTCATGAGAATCTGGTTGGCAGGTAAAGACTACAATGCTACAGATGAGTTGGAGAGAAATGGAGACCTATACCTAGCAAGCAGGGAATCACAGCACAGGAATGAGAGACCTAGTGCTGCACATGGATCCAAGGGAAACCATGGTGGGCAGCCTAAACTGCCCCAACAGAGTCTGCCAGTAACAGGGTAAGCCACTAATTTAGATACATGGCCAGGATCAAGGGTTAAAAGTTTTAAATGTAACCAGTGGAGCCATGTAGCATATGGATGTTCACAGAAGCAAGGTGGAGAAAAAACATGAGACAGCCAGCAAGTGGGAATGAGAGAATGCCAGCAGTAAGTTGCCTGGAGACAACAAGGGTATCAAACTATGACATGAGGGTATATCCTATCTTAGTAGATGGAAAACAGGCCAATGCTGAGAGAGACACAGACTCTGATATAATCATTCTAAAGCCTACATTTGTTAAAGAGGACTACTACTTGCTTGGGCAGTCTGCTCCATTGACAGCTTTAGTAGGAACCCATTCCAAATACCTTTGGCAAGGCATTACCTTCACTGAGAGCATGGAAAAGGAAGCAAGCAAGTAGGTGTGTTTGAAGATATTCATGCAGATGTTCTGATAGGGAATGATTTTAATGCTGTACGTTCCTTGCATGAGGATACACGCAGTCAGGCTTGGAGACAGGCATGTGGGTCTGGTAGCCTGAGGAACCCAGAGAGACCACACACTTGAAGCCAGAACTGGTGAGGTGGTAACTTTAGACTGGGAAATACCCTGTAGCAGTGAGACTGAAGGTAAGCCACAGCTGCTGGTGGGTACTGATGTTTTTGGACATAGTGACTGCAAGGGAAGACATGAGCAGTAGTACCCAGACTGACAGTGAGGCACTGCTGTCAGATGATACCAGACTTCCCGTGGAAGGGTAGCTGGGAAGGGTTACAAAGAGGGAGTTCAGACAGTCTCAGCTCTCAGACATTACATTGCAAGGCTTGAGGGAGGAAGCTAGGGAGGCACCTGATTCTCAAGGAAAAGGGGAATCTGTATACTGGGACAAAGGGTTATTGTATAGAGAGTGGACCACTGAGAGAGGGCTAGTGGGTGAGAGAATACAGCAGTTGGCAGCACCCAAACCTACTATATGGCAGTTCTAGCCATAGCCCATGACATTCCCTTTGCAGGTCATATGGGCATAAACCATACTAAGAGACGTATTATGCAGATCTATTAATGGCCTGTGATTCCCAGGGATGTAACAGGGTACTGCAGGACCTATCAGCAGTGCCAAAAAGTAGCAAGGCAGGAGACAAGGTCAAAATTCCTTTGATGCCTTTACCTGAGATTGAGGAGCCATTTCAGAGTGTAGCTATGGTCATTGTGGGGCCTCTGAGTAATTCAAGTTCCACAGGGAAGAAGTATACCCTAGTGGTAGTAGATTATGCTACCAGATATCCAGAGGCAGTGGCTCTGTCCTCCATTGAGGCAGAAAAGATGGCAAATTCTTTGGGATAGATTTTCAGCATGGTAGGTTCCCCAAAAAAATACTGACTGATAGAGGTGTCAATTTCATATCAGACCTGCTGGCATGTCTGTAGGAGCGCTGAGGGTAAAGCACCATTGATCACCCCCTACCACTCCCAGACTAATGGTCTGGTGGAGAGGTTAAACGCTACACTAAAGACCATGCTACAGGCATTTGCAGACCAGTTTAAGAGGGAGTGGGAGAAATATTTGCCCCATCTGTTGTTTGCTTACAGAGAGGTGCCCCAGGAATCCACAGGTTTTTCAACCTTTGAGTTCCTGTAAGGGCATAGGGTGAAGTGGCCTCTAGACTTGATTCACAGTGAGTTGGAGGATGAGTGTGAATTCCACAAGGTGTCTATTGTGGCATATGTCCTAAACCTCAGGACAAACCTCATGGAATGCATGGGCATGGCCCAGGAGAATCTGCAGAAGCCCAACAGTAGGAAAAAGGTCTGGTGTGACAGGAATGCTCGAGCCATAGAATATGCTGTGGTGTAGTAGGTTATGGTTCTCATTCTGGTCAGACACAACAAGGTGGAGGCAGCTTTGGATGGAGTCTTCAAAGTGGTATAGAAAGCCATTGATGTTAACTACATGGTAGAACTGCTAGGAAGGATGCATGGGCACAAACTGTACCATGTTACCATCATGAAACCTTACCATGATAGGGAGAACCTGATGCTAAGTATTTGCAGGAGGAGTCTGAGGGCAAGTATGGCTACAGGGAGCCATCCAGCAACATCCCAAGTTACTATGGTGGAGCCTAGGGTTGCAGGAATATGATACCATTGTGCAACACTGTAATGGGGTCTGCAATACAAAGGCAGCTGTGATCTCAAGACAGGAAATGGAGAACTGTAGTCCCAGATAAGCTCATTCCTCTCAAGTGTTGTTTCTCAAGAGGGACTTGAAAAACTAGCTTGAGTCTTCAAGGGGAAAAAGTATGACACAAGGAGGTACTGCCAGCACAGCTAGCTTGAATTTTGTAAATAACTATATGTCATTTGAGAATATTACATTAATTTATAAAAGATGCTTGTGTTACAAACATATTAAATATCTGTGTCAAGTGTATATTAAAATGCTTTGTACATATGTTTGTGTTGAAAAGGTATTTGTAAAGTGCTTGTACTTAAAATGTATCAACAGTGTGCCCTACTGGGAGAGAACAGAAATGTATATGCACTTATGTAACTGTTTAAATGTATCTGCTGCAGCATAGGAAACAGGATGGTTGACCGTAGTCCAGCAAACATTAGAAAAATATTTGAAATTAAATTATTTTATAGACTAGGCCATAACAATGCTTCAGTGCAGCTAGAGACACAAAGACATAGGTTCATAGGCTGGTACTAGGCTATCGGCCCTAGGGCCTATGCAAGCCTAGCCATAACAATTCCCTGGATATTTCTTCCCACAATATTTACTTCTCTGGACCCCTGTCTAGCAGGGCGACTGACATGATCCCCGGGGTGAATTTCCTATCTACCATCCAATCATCAAGGTTACTTTTGAAGAGGGCCAATGAGGTGCTCTGCTTGACATGTATGGGCAGTCTATTCCAGAGTTTGGGGAGTCTCCGGTTCAGGAAACTATCCCTCCAGCATGTTTTGTTCATTGTGATGACAAGGTTTAGATCCCTGGAGCGTGTGGCTCTGAGGGATTAGGATTTCTTTAAGTGGAGCATGTCCAACTGTTCAGGGTTTGACATGGCCTTGTATGTTAATCAGAGATCGCCTCTGAGTAGACGATATGCCACAGAGCATAGCTGGAGTTTTTTTAGACGGTCAGCATAGGGCATCTGCTTTAGGCCTGTGATTCTTTTAGTGAGGTATTTCTGTGGCCTTTCCAGCTGTTGCAGATGTTTTGTGAGGTACATACCAAATGGGGCATTATACTCCCCCTAACGAGGGATGAGTACAGTGGGACAATGTCCTCCTTTTTTCTGGATGAAAAGCCCTTAGTGATGAGGTTTGCCACATGAAAGGATTTCCTGACTGTTGTGGTGATGTGGTTATTGAAAGTGAGACCACTGTCCACCTGTGTCCCTAAGTCTCTCATCACACTTTCGATGTTTAGTGACCTGCCACCTATGTGGTAATTCATGGGTGCATGTTTTTTTTCAAAAGGGATAACTATACATTTCTTGGCATTAAGCTTGAGTCCATGGCTCTGGCACCAGGCATCTGTTTCTGTAAAGCCCTTTTGTAGAATATCCACATCATTTGGGGATTCAATAATGGCTCCCAGTTTACAGTCATCTGCAAACTTTGTTAGCCAGAGTCCCTTAGTGGTGGCCTGTACTTCAGAAAAGGAGATGCCAAACAAGAGTGGTCCCAGGACTGAAACCTGAGGTACTCCACTTGTCACTTGTCTGGAGCTGGATTTGGAGTCGACTACTTTTACAGTCTGGGTTCTGTCAATAAGACAGTTGGCAACCCATCGAGTGGCATAGGGATTTATGCCCAGCTTAGTAAGTTTACTATGATTCCAGAGTGGGGGATGGTGTTGAAGGCCTTGGCGAGGTCCAGATAGGCTGTGTGAACTGCCTTACCCTCATCCACAGCTCTGGAGACTGATTCGAAGAAGTCAATCAGATTCAGGAGACAAGATCGGTCCTTCACTCCTTCACAAACCCAAACTGGGTGGGGTCCAGTGTTTGAAGGTTGCCAATGTCTTTGTTTATAAGTTCCATGATAATGCATTCTATGCCCTTGCAGATGAGGCTTGTCAGACTGATGGGATGGCAGTTCCTGGGATCCAAGGCAGATCCTCCCTTGTGGAGTGGGAGAACTGTAGCTGTGCCCCACTCAGTGGGCATGAAGCCTGTGGTGAGGCTATGATTAAACATGACACTTAGGTGAGGTGCCAGATCATTTTGTCATTCATGCAGTACACAGCCCAGGATGTCATCTGGTCCCATGGATGCTGTAGTCCTAGCTTTGGAGAGCGTGGTTTCTACCTGTCTGGCCATGATTACCAGAATTTGGCAACCTTTTGCTATTGAGATGGGCCCTTTAGGGGTGAGAGCGGGGTGAAGTTGGCACTAAATCGATCTGCCAGGATATTGGCAATATCCTTGGGATCAGTATATTTAATGCCATTCTGTTGTAGCTCAGACCAGGACTGAGCATTGCCATTTAGATTCTTGACATAACTATAGAATGCCATGTGGTTGTCTTTGGAATCTTTGGCAATTTTATTTTCGTAACTAGCTTTTGAGGGTTTTATGAGGGATCTCAGCTACTTACTGAGGCTGGTGAGGAAGTTTTTTGCATCCTGAGATTTTCCTCTTTTCTGCAACAGTTTCTTCCTTCTGTTGTATACTTTGTTTATAGCAGGGAACCACCAGACTGGCTTCCTTTTTTTGGAGAAGAGCATCTTGGTTCTATTTGGGATGGCACAATTCATGCACAAGTGGATGTGCTGGTACAGTGCCTTAGTGTAGGATTCTGCAGTTGAACTTTCAGATCCCGTCTGCATGGGTGTCATGAAGTTTGTCACTTCTGACTTCAGTAGCATGCAGTTGGCTTTGGAGAAGTTTTTTAAGGAGGTTTCATTACTGGGGGGTGGGGGTGGGATGTGGATGTCAAGGGTGATTTGCTTATGGTCAGACCTGACCAATGAGGGGGTGACCAGTGGTGTGGAGCATCTATCTCCCATGTTGGTAATGACCAGGTCTAGGATATTGGAGCCCCTGGTGGAACTATGGATTAGTTGATCCAGGGCATTGGAATTTATGAATTCCAAGAACTGTTGGGAAAAGGAGTTGGTACCCCAGTAGTTTTCCCAGTTATTGGCAGGATAGTTGAAATCACCCAATATTAGGGTGTTTGGTTGTATCTTAATATTTTCCAGTATGTTTAGAAAGATGTAGTGAGAATCTTGGGGCGTGCTGGGGGATCTGTAGCAAGCTACAATTTGGATTGCAGCCTTACCGAGTGTTAATTGCACCTGGAGAATTTCAGATGCATTGTGTTGGGCAACTAGTCCTGGAGGTGTGAATATCCTTGGTGAATATGGACACTCCTCCACCTTTACTGTTTCGGTCTTGGTTTTGTGGCCGAAAAGTGTGGTAAGAGTTGTAGCCTGGTATTGCATGGGGTGCTCTCTGGAGCCTTGAGCCAGGTCTCAGCTACTGCACGGATATCGATGTTCTCCATTTTTAGGAGTGTCTCGAGAGAGTGCATTTTGAGGTTTAGACTTCTAGCATTGAGTAGCATTACCTTCAGATTTTTCATGCTTGTATCTGTCATGGTGGTGGTTTTAGCCTTTGAACCATGCCTAAAAAAGGCACTGTAGGGATGGCAAGAGCTTTAGCCAGTAACGTGAATCCCAGGGATGACAGGTGCAGACCATCTTTGGCAAAGCATCGTGATTTGCGATCATGCCTTCCCAGGCAGACATATACTGGATCCCCTTTGAATGACACCAGAAGCTTAGCCAATTGTTTATAGTTTCATAGTTTCGTAGTTTCATAGTATAGTACTAGGCTATCTGCTCTGGGGCATTTGTAAGCCTAGCCATAGTGATGTGGCTTTTGCCATCCCATGAAATGGTACAAAAAATGTACAGAATAAATTTAGAATACTGTGCCTCTGTCTAGTAGTGACACAATGAAGGTCCCCTTATATAATAGAATTAGTTTACTGTGCCCCTGTCTAGCAGTGACACAGATGTGACACCTGGGGTAAACTTACGATCTCCCATCCACTCATCAAGATTTCTCTTGAAGAGAGTCAGTGAGGGGCTCTGCCTAATATGAACTGGGATCTTGTTCCAAAGCATGGGAAGCCTCTGGGTTATGAATCTATCCCTCCAGCATGTCCTATTCATACTTGTGCCGAGGTTTAAGTCTTTAGCTCTCCTGGTCCTGATGGATTTGGATTTTTTGAGGTGGAGCATGTCCATCAGATCCTGATTGGACATGGCCTTGTACGTCAGGCAGAGATCACCTCTGAGCAGGCGGTATGCTACTGAATAGAGCTGAAGTTTCTTTAGTCTGGCAGAATAAGACATATGTTGGAGACCCTTGATCCTCTTGGTGAGGTACTTTTGTGGTCTCTCCAGCTGTTGCAAATGCCGGGTGAGGTACATACCAAATGGGGCATTGTACTCAATCATGGGTCTGATGAGGGAGGAATATAGGGGTACAATGACATCCTTGGATCTGGATGTGAATCCCTTCATGATGAGGTGTGCAAGGTAGAATGTTTTTCTAACCACTTTGGCAACGTGGGTGTCAAATGAGAGGTCGCTGTCGACTCGGGTACCTAGGTCTCTGATTACTTTTCCTGTACTCAGTGGGTTGCTGTCTATGTGATAATTTGTGGGTACTTTGTTTTTCCCAAAGGGGATGACTATACATTTTTTGGCATTTAGTTTAAGGCCGTGACTCCGGCACCAGTTGTCCGTTTCTGTCAGGCCTTTTTGTACGATGTGTGTGTCTGCTGGTGTATCAACTATGGCGCCAAGTTTGCAGTCATCTGCGAACTTTGTCAGCCACAGCCCTCCCATGTTTGCTTTAACATCTGAGAAATAAATGCCGAATAAGAGGGGTCCCAGGACAGATCCCTGTGGGACACCACTTGTGACTGGCTTTGAGTCTGACATTGCTCCAGCGATTTTAACGTTGTGGGTTCTGTCTTTTAGCCAGTTTGCAACCCATCTAATGATATAAGGGTTTACTTTTAAGCTGTTGAGCTTATCTATGATGCCTGAGTGGGGTATTGTGTCGAAGGCCTTAGCCAAGTCCAGGTATGCTGTATGGACTGCTTTGCCCTCATCAATGGCTCTAGTGACTGTTTCGAAAAAGTCAACCAGGTTTAAAAGGCAGGATCTGCCCTTTACAAAGCCGGACTGGGTGGGGTCAAGTGTCTGTAGGTCCCCTATGTCTCTGTTTATGAGTTCCATAATGATTCTTTCCATAGCTTTGCAGACCAGGCTGGTTAAGCTTATGAGGCGGTCGTTTCCAGGGTCTGTAGAGGCACCCCCCTTGTGGAGTGGGACCACTGTTGCTGTACGCCAGTGTTTAGGTACATATCCCGAAGTAAGGCTAAAGTTAAATAGCATTTTTATGTGTGGGTTTAGCTCCTCTTGGAGTTCACGTAACACGCAACCCGGGATACCGTCAGGTCCCATTGATGCTGTGTTTTTTGCTTTGTTTAGGGTGGTTCTCACTTGGACATCTGAGATGACAGGGAGATTACATTCAGCTGGGATAAGTATTTCTTCTTTTGGGGGTGAAGGAGGGGAGAAATTTGCACTGAACCTGTCAGCCAGAATGTTGGCAATATCTGTGGGTTCAGTGTATTTTTTGTTGTTTTGAACCAACTCTGAGCATATCTGAGGGTTTCCGCCCAGGTTTCTAACATAGTTGAAGAAGGCTTTGTGGTTATCTTTAGTGTCCTTAGCGATTTTTCTCTCAAAGTTGGCCTTGGATGTTTTTATGAGAGAACGTAGTTTTCTGCTAATGTTGATCAGAGATGTCTTCCCTTCATGGGATTTTGCTCTGACGTGCAGTAGCTTCCTTCTTTTGTTATACAATTTGTTTATGGCTGAGGTCCACCAGACAGGACGCTTACCTTTGGTGGAGAGGGACTTGGATTTATTTGGGATTGCATGATCCATGCATTCTTGGAGATGTCCATAGAAAGCATTTGTGAAGGATTCGGCATTGTGGGATGTGGTATCCACTGGCACAGTGGGCTTAAAGGATACCATCTCAGTCTTAAGAAGAGTGAAGTCTGCTTTTGAGAAGTTTTTCACTGTGGTCTTTTGTGCTGGGGGTGGAGGTGGGATATGTATATCCAGGGGGATTAGTTTGTGGTCATATCTCACTAATGAGGGGTATACTTCCGGTGTGGAGCATTTTGTCCCCATGTTTGTGATGATCAGGTCTAGTATATTATCTCCCCTAGTGGGAGAGGTGACTAGTTGTTCCAGTTCATTTGAATTTATGAATTCCAGGAACCTTTGGGCTAGGGTATTACGGCTAAAATAATGTACCCAATCCATGTTTGTGTAGTTGAAGTCTCCCAGTATGATGGTATTTTGTGATACATTCATATCCTCCAATGTCTTCAGGAAGGCTGAGTGGGGTTCTTGAGATTGGGAGGGTGGTCTGTAACATGCTACCAGTTGTATAGTGGTTTTGCCTATGGTTAGTTGCACCTGTATGGTCTCTGATGCTTCATGTGTTGCTACTAGCCTGGAGGTGTGGGTGTCCTTGATGAATATGGACACTCCCCCTCCCTTTGTGGTTCGGCCTGGGTTTTGGGGCCGAAAAGCATGATACAAGGTATAGGCTGGTAGCGCTGGGGTGCTCTCAGGAGCCTTGAACCAGGTTACAGTTACTGCACAGACGTCGATGTTCTCCATGCTGAGGAGTGCATCAAGTGCCTGCATCTTGAGATTTAGACTTCTGGCGTTGAGCAGCATTACCCTTAGTTTTTTTTCCATTTTTGGAAAGACTGCAGTGTTATTTTAAATATTTCCAGTGATTTTGAACTCAGATGTCACTGTGTCTTGATTGTTGCTGTCTTGATTGTTGAAGTCAATTATTTTGTCCTTATACTGTGGTATAATTCTGGGTGAAGGCAGGATGCTTCTCAGGGCTAGGGTCATACCTGCCTGGGCCTCATGATCCAAGAGCTTGTCCATGTCTCTTTTCATGTAGTTCAGGGAGGTACGTCCCAAGTCATTCACTTCAGCATGGACAATGACAGAGTCGTATTTGTTCTTGTGGAGTGACTTGAGTGCATGTGTTATGTGGTGGATCCTGGCAACTGACAGGCAGCTGACTGTAATTTTCTCCTTGTTCAGACTGGTGAGTGGGACATCTAGTCTGTACTACGAAGCTTTCTGCATTGTCTTTTGAGTGAAATAATTACTAGTTTGATACCATGAAGGAATGCAATATTTTTCTGACTTCCAGCATCTGACAAAATCTGAGCAAAAGCCCATGTATGAGTATTTTTCCAGGCAGATGGTAAATACTGCCAGCTTCAACAGTGGGGGTTTTACCTGTGTACTAGCTGTCAGATGACCAGAAATGATGTCATTCTGCAAACTATCCCAGTAGTAATATTTTTTATATTATTTTGAGAACACTCTTATTTAGACAGGGCATTCTGTGTTTTGCCTTGGACCTGAGTATAACAACAAAAAACATTCAGTACATCTGCTTTGCTCTAAGTAAGTTATTAGAGTATAGTAACTCTCTTAGATACAGTCAGCATTATAGCTTAGTTTAGATTCTGTTTTTCTTGATTTTTGAGAGCCTGTACTGCAGTGTTATTTTAAATATTTCCAGTGATTTTGAACTCAGATGTCACTGTGAATACATATTTGGTATTCTCTTGTTCTTTTATTATTTATCATTTAATATATTTAAATGTTTAATTGTGGCTGATCGTGTAATGATATTTAAGAGTTGAGAGTACTTGCATATTTATTTGGTGACACAGTATGTACCACTCCAAACATCCTTGCTCTTGGTCAAACTACCATTTGCATTAGTATTAATATTACACAGTGTGTTTGGACACACTTTGTTAAGGGCCCTAAGGTAGATGATAAGGAGTGACTGGTGGCAGTGGGAACTACCTAATAGTCTGGGCAGAAGTGGGCATAGCTAATAAACATTTGCCAAAGGAGGCATAGCTAGTAAACCTTTGCCAGCCTTTCCCTGCTGTGTGTCTAAGTCAAACATCAAAGAGTATGTGTGTGTTTGCCAGCTACTTGGGCAGGTAGATGAATCCCTAGTTGGAAGTAGAGGCTGTTGGAGGTCTTGGCCTGGTCACTCAGCTCTAAAGCTGTGCCAGTGGGAAGTTTTGGTGAGGATCTGGAGGAAGAGGTAGAAACCAGCCCCAGACTGAATGAGGTCTCTGTGTGCTCTTAAGGGAAATTGCACTTGATGCAGTGAGCTGCATCTGGAAATACTGTGTGAGTACTTGTTATCCTCTTGGTGAAAGTCCCCCCAGAGGTGCCACTGCTGAGGATCCAGCCTCCTTGATTATTGGTCCAGTAGAGTGCCATCACATATTAATTGTTGAGCAGTGGTGGGATATCCACATCACATATTAATTGCCTGGCAGCAGTGGGATCACCACATCACATATTGGGATTCAATGGTGTGGATATTGAACTCCTGTAGCCTGTAAGCAATGTTCACTAAATAAGATGTTTGTACTCTCAAGCAGCTACATTGTAGAAATTCAGAGTTTCATATCCCAATAGCTTTATTTATTTATTTATTTTTGTCAGCTTAGTTACTCGGGGAGAGTGGGCAAGGATGTCAGCAGCGGATTATGGCAAGCTGACAAGAAGCCAGTTTGCTATGTGCCAAGCCAAAGAACTGGTTCATGCCAACAAGACTAAAGTGGAAATGATTGCAACCTTAGTCACAGCTCCACCACAGACCAGCAATCAGGAAGACAACTAGACAGGCTTTGGTGACGTACAGCTATCAGAAAATAGACAGTTCAATTTTTCTTCAGAGGACTTAAAAATCCATGTGGAGTTAAAGAGACTTGAACTGCAGGGCAAACATTTGGAGTAGAGTCAGCAAAGTCACTGTGGCATTTGGAGGCCAAAGAAAATGAGAAACTGCAGCATTTGGAGGCCAAAAAAAAAAATGAAAGAGAGACATTTGGAGGCTGCAGAAAATGAAAGGCAGAGGCAACATGAAAGGGAGATGCTGACTCTTCACCGGGGTCATGGAGGTAATGGGGAATGGAATAATCAAACACCAGAAACAATAAAGGTCAGTAAATCTCCTCCACAATTTACAGACAGTGATTATTTTGATAGTTTTATGCATATGATTGAAAGGGTTTGTACACAGTATAATGTTGACCAAGGTCTCTGGGTACAGTTCTTGACCCCTTACTCCATGGTGAACCTGTAACTGCTGTTTCTAAACTGACTGATATGGATTGCATAAATTATAATACAGTTAAAATGTTTTATTAGGCCATTTTAAGTTAACACCTGAATATTAAATAAAAGTTTCATGAGCATAGGTGCAAGGCAGATGAAAGTGTGTGCGTAAATAAATTGCTGAGTTAACCACTTCTTTCATAGGTGGGTGACCCATGTCAGGACACCACTTTTGAAGGGCTGGAAGACATTTTGTTGAGGGAACAAGCTCTTAACACTTTGCCTAAGGACATGAGAATCTGGTTGGCAGATAGAGCATGCAACACTTCAGATGAGTTGGAGAGAAAAGGAGACCTATACCTAGCAAGAAGGGAATCACTGCACAGGAATCAGAGAAGTAGTGCTGCACATGGATCCATGGGGAAACCATGGTGGGCAGCCTAAACTGCCCCAGCAGAGTCTGGCAGTAACAGGGTAAGCCACTAATTTAGGTACATGGCCAGGATCAAGGGTTGAATGTTTTAAATGTAACCAGTGGGACCATGTAGCATATAGATGTCCACAGAGGCAAGGTGGGGAACAAAACATGAGACAGCCAGCAAGTGGGAATGACAGAATGCCAGCAGTAAGTTGCCTGGAGACAACAAGGGTATCAAACTACTACATGAGGGTATATCCTATCTTAGTAGATGGAAAACAGGGCATTGCTAAGAGAGACACAGATTCTGATATAATCATTCTGAAGCCTATATTCATTGAAGAGGAGTACTACTTGCTTGGGTAGTCTACTCCATTGACAGCTTTAGTGTGAACCCATTCCAAATACCTTTGGCAAGGGATCACCTTCACTGACAGGATGGAAAAGGAAGCAAGCAAATAAGTGTTTTTGAGGATATCTGTGCAGATGTCCTGATAGGGAAAGATTTTGATAATCCAGTACCTTGTGTGCATGAGGATACACACAGTCAGGCTTGGAGGCAGGCATGTGGGCCTGGTAGCCTGGGGGAACCCAGAGAAACCACACACTTGAAGCCAGGACTGGTGAGGTTGTTACTTCAGACAAGGAGATACCCTGTAGCAGTGAGACTGAAGGTAAGCCACAGCAGCCGGTGGGTACTGATGTTCCTTTGGACATAGTGATTGCAAGGGAAGATGTGAGTAGTAGTACCCAAACTGACAGTGAGGCACTGCTCTCAGATGATACCAGACTTCCTGTGGAAGGGGAGCTGGGACGGAATACAAAAGGAGAGTTCAGACAGGCTCATCTCTCAGACCCTACATTGGAAGGCTTGAGGGAGGAAGCTAGGGAGGCACCTGATTCTCAAAGAAAGGGGGAATCTGTATACTGGGACAAAGGCTTACTGTATAGAGTGTGGACCACTGAGAGAGGGCCAGAGGGTAAAAAAATACAGCAGTTGGCAGTGCCCAGAACCTACTATCTGGCAGTTCTAGCCATAGCCCATGACATTCCCTTTGCAGGTCATATGGGCATAAAGCATACCGAGAGACGTATTATGCAGATATTTTAATGGCTTGTGATTCCCAGGGATGTAACAGGGTACTGCAGGACCTGTGAGCAGTGCCAAAAAGTAGGCAAGGCAAGAGACAAGGTAAAAGCTCCTTTGATGCCTTTGCCTGAGATTGAGGAGCCATTTCAGAGGGTAGTTTTGGTCATTGTGGGGCCTCTGAGTAATTCAAGTTCCACAGGGAAAAAGTATATCCTAGTGGTAGTATATTATGCTACCAGATACCCTGAGGCAGTGGCGCTGTCCTCCATTGAGGTAGAAAAGATGGCAAATGCTTTGGTATAGATTTTCAGCATGGTAGGTTTCCCAAAAGAAATACTGACTGACAGAGGTGTCAATGTCATGTCAGACCTGCTGGCTTGTCTGTAGGAGCACAGAGGGGTAAAGCACCAATGACCACCCCCTACCACTCCCAGACTAATGGTCTGGGGGATATGTTGAATGCTACACTAAAGACCATGCTATAGGCATTTGCAGACCAGTTTAAGAGGGAGTGGGGGAAATATTTGCCCCATCTGTTGTTTTTCAACCTTTGAGTTCCTGTAAGGGCATACAGTGAATGGGCCTCTAGATTTAATTCACAGTGAGTTGGAGGATGAGTGTGAATCCCAGAAGGAGCCTATTTTGGCATATGTCCTAAACATAAGGACAAGGCTAAAGGAACACATGGACATGGCCCAGGAGAATCTGCAGAAGCCCAACAGCAGAAAAAGGTCTGGTGTAACCGGAATGCTTGAGCCATAGAATGTGCTGTGGTGTAGAAGATTATGGTTCTCATTCCAGTCAGACACAACAAGGTGAAGGCAGCTTGGGATGGACTCTTCAAAGTGGTAAGGAAGGTCACTGATGTTAACTACATGGTAGAATTGCTAGGAAGGAGACATGGGCGCAAATTGTACCATGTTAACATCATGGAATCTTACCATGATAGGGAGGACCTGGCGCTAAGTATTTGCTGTAGAAGGCAGGAAGTTCTGAGGGGAACTATGGCTACTGGGAGCCTGCCAGCAGCATCCCAATTTACTATGGTGGAGCCTAATGTTGCAGGAATATGATATCACAGTGCAACACTGTAATGGGGTCTGCAATGCAAAGGCAGCTGTGATCTCAAGACAGGAAATGGAGAACTGTATTCCCAGATAAGCTCATTCCTCTCAAGCTTTGTTTCTCAAGAGGCAGTTGAAAAACTAGCTTGAGTCTTCAAGGGGAAAAAGTATGACACAAGGAAGTACTGCTTGACTGCTAGCTGGAATTTTGCAAATAACTATATGTCATTTGAGAATATTGAATTAATTTATAAAAGATGCTTGTGTTACAAACTTATTAAAACAGTATGTCCTGTGCATATCAAAATGCTTTGTACAGATGTTTGTGTTGAAAAGGTATTTGTAAAGTGCTTGTACTTAAAATGTATCCACAGTATGCCCTAATGGAAGAAAACAGAAATGTATATGCACTACTGTAAATGTTTAAATGTATCTGCTGTAAGAGAAGAAATGGGATGGTTGACATTAGTCCAGCAAACTTTAGAAAAATATTTGAAGTTAAATTATTTTACAGACTAGGCCATAACGGTGCTTCAGTGCAGCTAGAGAAACAAATGATGTACTAGTAAAATTTCTGTATTGTCTTTGGAGTGAACTAATTACTACATTGGAAGCATGAGAGAATGCAATTGTTTTCTGACTTCCAGCATCTGCCAAAGATCTGAGCAAAAGCCCTCGTATGAGTATTTTTCCAGGTAGATGCTAAATACTGCCAACTTAAACAGTGGGGGTTTTACCTGTGAACTAGCAGTCAGATGACCAGAAATTATGTCATTCTGCAAACTATCCCAGCAGTAATATTTTAGATATTATTTTTGAGAAGTCTGTTATTTAGACAGGGCATTCTTTGTTCTGCCTTGGACCTGAGAATAACAACAAGAACCATTCAGTACATTTGCCTTGCTCTAAGTAAGTTACTAGAGTATAGCAACTCTCTTGGATACAGTCAGGAGCATAGCAAAGCTTAGTTTAGATTTTGTTTTTCTTTATTTTTGAGAGCCTGTACTGCAATGTTATTTTAAATATTTCCAGTGATTTTGAACTCAGATGTCACTGTGAATATGAATATATATATATATATATATATATATATATATATATATATATATATATATATATATATATATATATATATATATTTAGTATGCTCTTGTTCTTTTTTATTTATTATTAATATATTTAAACATTTCATTGTGGCTAATTGTGTACTGATATATCAGAGTTGAAAGTTCTTGCATATTTATTTGTTGACACTGTATGGGCCACTCCAGACATCCTTGCTCTTGGTCAAACTACCATTTGTATTAATATTACACGGTGAGATTTGACACACTTTGATAAGGGCCCTAAGGTAGCTGATAAGGAGTGACTGGTGGCAATGGTAACTACCTTATAGTGTGGGCAGAAAGGGGCATAACTAATAAACCTTTGCCAGCCTTTCGCCACTGTGTGTTTGTAAGTTAAACATGAAAGAGTGCATGTGTGTCAGGTACTTGGGCAGGTACATGAATAAATAGTTGGACAGAGAGGGTGCTGGAAGTGTTGTCTTGGTCACTCAGCTGAGTTCTCAACTCTATAGCTGTGCTAGTGGAAAATTTAGTGAGGATTTGGAGGAAGAGGGAGAAACCAGCCCCGGACTGAATGTGGTCTCTTTGTGCTCTTATGGAAATTGCACTTGATGCAGTAAGCTGCATCTGGAAATGCTGTGTGTGTCCTTGTTATCCTGTCAGAGAAAGCCCCCCCAGAGGTGCCAGTGGTGAGGATCGAGCCTTCTTGATTATTGGTCCAGTGGAGGGTCATCACATATTAATTGTTTGGCAGTGGTATGATATCCACATCACAAACAATTGCCTGGCAGCAGTGAGCTCACCATATCACATATTGAGATTCAGTGGTGTGGGTATTCAACTCCTGTAGCCTGTAAACAATGTTCACTAAATAAGATGTTTGTACTCTCAAGCAGCCACATGGTAGAAATTCAGAGTTTCATATCACAATAGATCTATTTATTTATTTTAATGTCAGCTTAGTTACTCTGGGAGAGCAGTCAAGGATGTCAGCAGAGGATTATGGCACGCTGACAAGGAGCCAGTTGGCTGAGATGCGCCACGCCAAAGAACCGATGCATGACAACCTGACTAGAGCAGGAATGATTACAGCCTTAGTCACAGCTGGATCACAGACAAGCAACCAAGAAGACAACTAGACTGGCCTTGGGTATGTACAGCTCTAAGAAAATGAACAGTTCAAATTTTTGTCAGAGGACTAAAACATCCATCTGGAGTTAAAGAGACTTATACTGTAGCCAAACATTCGGAGTAGAATCAGCATAGAGACTGCAACATTTGGAGGCCAAAGAAAATAAAAGACTGAGATATTTCGAGGCTGAAGAAAATGTGAGGCAGAGGCAACATGAAAAGGTGATGCTGACTCTTTGCTAGGGTCATGGAGGTAATGGGGAAGGGAATAACTAAACCCCAGAAACAATAAAGGTCAGTAAATTTCATCCACAATTTACAGAGGGTAATAATTATGATAGTTTTATTCATATGTTTGAAAGGGTTTGTAAACAGTATAACGTTGACCAAGGGATCTGGGTACAGTTCCTGACCCCCTTACTCCATTGTAGACCTGTAACTGCTGTTTCTAAACAGTTTGATACTGATTCCTTAAATTATAATACATTCAAACATTTTTTATTAAAGTGTTTTAAATTAACACCTGAAGCTTATAGAAAAAGGTTTCATGAGCATAGGTGCAAGGCAGATGAAAGTGTGAGCAAATATATTGCCGAGTTAAGCACTTATTTTTCATAGGTGGGTGAGCATGTGTTAGGTCATCACTTTTGAAGAGCTGGAATACCTTCTGGTGAGGGAACAAGCCCTTAGCACTTTGCCTGAGGATATGGGTATCTGGTTGGCAGACAGAGAATACAAAACTGCAGATGAGTTGGGGAAAAAAGGAGACCTATACCTAGCAAGAGGGCATCACTGCACAGGAAAGGATTACCCAGTGATGCACATGGATCCAAGGGAAACCATGATGGGTAGCCAAAACTGCCCCAATAGATTCCGACAGTAACAGGGTAAACCACTAGTTTAGGTACACGGCCAGGATCAAGGGTTAAACGTTTTAAATGTAACAATTGGGGCCATGTAGCATATAGATGTCCAAGGAGGCAAGGTGGGGAACAAAACATGGGGGAGCCAGCAAGTGGGATTGACAGAATGCCAGCAATAAGTTGTCTGGAGACACAAGTGTACCAATCTACCACAAGAGTGTATAACCTATCTTAGTAGATGGGAAACAGGCCACTGCTAAGAGAGAGACAGCCTCTAACCTAATCATTCTGAAGCCTACAATGGTTAAACAGTAGCACTACTTGCTTAGACAGTCTACTCCAGTCACACCTTTAGGAGGGACCCCCTTCCAAATACCTTTTGATAGGGTTAACCTTGACTGGGAGGGTGGGAAAGGAAGCAAGCAAGTAGGTGTGTTTGAGGATATCCATGCAGATGTCCTGATAGGAAATGATTTTGATAATGCAGTACCTTGTGTGCATGCAGTTACATGCAGTCAGGCTTAGAGACTGGCTTGTGGGTCTGGTAGCCTGGGGGTACCCAGACAGACCACACACTTGAAGCCAGAACTGGTGAGGTGGTTACTTCAGAGAGGGAGCTACCCTGTAGTAGTGAGACTGAAGGTGAGCCACAGCTGCTGGTGGGTACTGATGTTCCCTTTGACATAGTGACTACAAGGGCAGAGGTGAGTGGTAGTACACTGACTGACAGCGAGGCACCACTGTCAGTGGATACTAGATTTCCTGTGGAAGGGGAGCTGGGAAGGGTTGCAAAGAGAGAGTTCATACAGGGTCTACTCTCAGACCCTACATTACAAGGCTTAATGGAGGTATCTAGGGAGCAACCTGATTCTCAAGGAAAGGTGGAATCTGTATACTGGGACAAAGGGTGACTGCATAGAGAGTGGACCACTGAGGGAGGGCTAGAGGGTGAGAGAATACAGTAGTTGGTAGTGCCCAGAGCCTACAATCTGGAACTTCTAATAATAGCCCATGAAATTCCCTTTGCAGGTCATATGAGCATAAAGCATACTAAGAGATGCATTATACAGAACTTTTATTGGCCTGGGATTTCCAGGGATGTAATAGGACACTGCAGGACCTGTGAGCAGTGCCAAAAAGTAGGCAAGGCAATAGACAAGGTCAAAGCTCTTTGATGCCTTTGCCTGGAGACATTTCAGATGATAGCTATGGATATTGTGGGGCCTCTGAGTACCTCAAGTTCCACAGGGAAGAAGTATATCCTAGTGGTTGTAGATTATGCTATCAGATACCCAGATGTGGTGGCCATACATTGAGACAGAAAAGGTGGCAAATGCTTTGTTACAGATTTTCAGTCGGGTATGTTTCCCAAAAGAAATACTGACTGACAGAGGTGCCAATTTCATGTCAGACCTGCTAGCTTTTCTGTGGGAGTGCTGTGGGGTGAAGCACCAAAGACCATTACCTACCACCCCCAAACTAATGGTGTGGTAGGGAGGTTAAACTCTACACTAAAGACCATGCTACAGGCATTTGCAGACCAGTTTAAGAGGGAGTGGGACAACTATTTTCCCCTTCAGTTGTTTGCGTACAGAGAGGTGCTCCAGGAATCCACAGGTTTTTCACCCTTTGAGTTGCTGTATGGGCATGGGGTGAAGGGACCTCTAGATTTGATTCACAGTAAGTGGGAGGATCAGTGTGTATCCCACAAGGAGTCTGTTGTGGCATATGTTCTAAACCTCAGGACAAGGCTCAGGGAACTCATGGGCTTGGCCCAGGATAACTTGACAGAAGCCCAACAGCAAAAAAAGCAGGAGAACCTGGCAGAAGCGCAACAGCAGAAAAAGGTCTGGTATGTCAGGTATGCTTGAGCCAGAGAGTATGCTGTGGGACAGTAGGTTATGGTTCTCATTCCTGTCAGGCACAACAAGCTGGAGGCAGCTTGGGATGGACTCTTCAAAGTTGTAAGGAAGGTCAGTGATGTTAATTACATGGTAGAACTACTAGGCAGGAGGCAACGGCATAAATTGTACCATGTTAACACCATGAAAACCTACCATGATAGTGAGGACCTGATCCTAAGTATTTGCAGTAAAAAGCAGGAAGTGTTTGCAGGGGATCTATGGCTACAGGGAGCCAGCCAGCAAAATCCTAAGTTACTACGATGGAGCCTAGCATTGCAGGCATATGATATGACAGTGCAACACTGTAATGGGGTCTGCAATGCAAATGCAGCTGTAATCTCAAGACAGGGAATGGGGTAATGTATTCTTAGATAAGCTCGTCCCTTTCAAGCAAGGTTTCTCAAGGGGTGCATGAAAAACTAGTTTGAGTCTTCAACGGGAGGTAGAAGTGTGACAAAAGGAGGTACTGCCAGCACAGATAGCTGGAATTTTGTAAATAACCATATGTCATTTGAGAATATTAAATTAATTTATAAAAGATGCTTGTGTTACCAATATATTAATAGGTACTTCCTACTTGAGCAATAGCCAACAAGCAGTGTGCTGGGAAAATAATCTATCACCTCACCTGCCAGTCACACTGGGAGTTCCCCAAGGCTCCATTCTAGGTCCTCTCTTATTTTCAGTTTTTATTAATGATCTCTACTTGGCTATTCCCAATTCAACTTGTATACAATATGCAGATGACTCTACATTAATCTGCACAGCTAAATCTGCTTCTGAACTGCAATGCCAAACCGAGAAAGTATTTAGCATAGTTGAGACATTGTTCTTAAAGCTCTGCCTCCTATTGAATCCCAAAAAAACAAAGCTCCTGCTCTTTACTTCTACTTGTAAGTCCACACCAATATATATCTAAGTCATTTCTAACAATGGTACCCTCATATACCCAGACTCTACCACCAAACTCCTTGGTATTACAATAGACAACAACCTTAACTTCGACACCCACATTAACAACACTATAAAATCAGTTAACAGAAAAATGGGCTGCCTGTACAGAGTCAAAACCTTCCTTACTCCAATAGCAGAACTACCATTGCCCACTCCCATCTAATCTCTACTCTACTCTATGCCTTACCAATATACACTAACCTGTCCAAAAAGAATCTTCTCAAACTTGCTACCTGTTATCATAATATTGCCAGATTTGCCACTGGTAAACCCTTCAGAACCCATCACTGTCAGATCTCAAACAACTCCAATGGCTTGAACTTCAAAACCAGATTCAACTCAACCAATTTACAATTGCCGATAAGGTCCTTTACCAGCCAAACAATAGCCCAATACTCTTAGTCCTCATAACCCCCAAAATCTTAATGCCTTGCGTTCATCAAATAAACTCCTAGTTAACATCAGCAAGTCTCACAACATGGCAGGGGACTCTCTATTCTCAAACACAACTGGGAAAAACTGGAACCTTCTACCTATTGAACTTACTTCCCTTCCTTCGTTACCACTCTTCAAACAAAAACTTAAAACCTTCCACAAAACACACTGGCTATGTCCTTGTACCAACCCTGACTAACCTATCATTAATGCTACTAATATCTTTTCTAGCTGTTCTCTCTCCACTAATTAATCTTCTGTAGTGCAATGGTAAGCATCTAGTAAAAACCTGGATACTATTTTTAGCCGCTAGCATATTTATATTATCTTGCTCTAAACTTTGTATATAGTTTTATGATATTTACTGTTAAATGCATAAAATATCTTCTATATCTACTTCTTGTTTTTTTTTTTTTGTAACAATTACTTATTGTCTGTTTGTATCTGTCTTAGAGCTTTTCTCCCTGGGCCTCTACTGAAAATGGACATATATCCAGCTAGACTAGCCCAGTCAACAAATGTAAAATAAATAAAATAAATAAATAATAAATAAAACTGTATGTCATGTATATATCAAACTGCTTTGTACAGATGTTTGTGTTGAAAAGGTATTTGTAAAGTGCTTGAACTTAAAATGTATCCACAGTGTGCCCTATTGGAAGAAAACAGAAATGTATTTACACTACTGTAACTGTTTAAATGTAGTTGGTGGATTTTAGTGCTTTTGGATTTAATAAAGTCTGTTCCCGTGGCACGTGGCTCCCAGTGCTTCTTATTTTTGCTGTGGTCAAGTTGTTTCGTTTGAGGCATGTTTTTTTTCCAGTCGCTTGGTTGGGCATGTTTAAATGTATATGTTTTAAAAGATGAAATGGGATGGTTGACCTCAGTCCAGTAAACATTAGAAAAATATTTGAAATTAAAGTATTTTATTAACTATGGCATAAAGATGCTTAAGTGCAAGTAGAGACACAAAGTCTGTACTAGGAAGCTTTCTTTATTGTCTTTGGGGTGAATTAATTACTACTTTGGAAGCATGAAGGAATGCAATTGTTTTTTGACTTCCAGCATCTACCTAAGATCGGAGCAAAAGCCCTTGTATGTGTATTTTTACAGGTAGATGCTAAATACTGCCAACTTCAGCAGTGGGGCTTTACCTGGGAACTAGAAGTCAGATGACTAGAAATTATGTCATTCTGTAAGCTATCCCAGCAGTAATATTTTAGATATTATTTTCAGAAGTCTCTTAGTGAGACAGGGCATTCTGCATTCTTCCTTGGACCCAAGAACAACAAGAACCATTTGGCACATCTGCCTTGCTCTTAGTAAGTTATTAGAGCATAGTACCTCTTAGATACAGTCAGGAATATAGCAAAGATTAGTTTAGATTTTGTTTTTCTTTATTTGTACGAGCCTGTACTGCAATGTTATTTTAAATATTTCCAGTGGTTTTGAACTCTGTTGTCTCTGTGAGTATATATTAAGTATTGTCTTGTTCTTTTATTTATCATTAAATATACTTAAACCTTTCATTGTGGCTAATCTGTGTAGAGATATTTAAGTTTTGAGAGTACTTGAATATTTATTTGGTGGCACTGTGTGTGCCATTCCTAACAGCCTTGCTCTTGTTCAAACTGCCATTTATATTAGTATTAATATTGCACAGTACAATTGTACACACTTTCTTAAGGGCCCAAAAGTAGCTGATAAAGAGTGACCGGTGGTAGTGGTAACTACTTTTAGTCTGACCAACAAGTGAAAAAAGCACTGTTTGTAGATAGCACTAGTAAAAAACAGTAATCCAAGAAAATAGTGCCCAGTTGGCATAAACAACACCATAATCTCCACACAGTACTTCCACGTTGCAAAGTATTTATTTCTTTAAAAAGTTTAGATGTCCTTCAAGAATGCAACTGCAGTCATAACATATGGGTTGTCCTGCCTCAGGCAGCCCTCGGTCGGCCGGATTCCAAAGTCTGGGTCCGACGTCGGCTGATGTCGCATTTTTCTCCGACGTCAGAGCGGCTGGAGTACATAAGCATCAGCCGACGCCATTTTCTTCAGTCTTTCTTGCCGCGCGGTGCCCGAAGCAGAAGCAGTTCGCAAGTGCCGATCGGTCAGCTCCTGTATTCTTCGATTCCGAAGTCATCAAAAAAGCTAAGTACCCCGTTGGGGACCTTTTCTTGCCTCAGCCGATGTCAGAAATTACTGAAAAAGTTAACAATTGTCTTTCTTGTGGTAAACAAATACCTCATAAGGATTTCCACTCTTACTGTCTACCTTGCCTTGGCCCAGACCACGACGTCTCGGCCTGTGTAGCCTGTGCTCGCTTCAACAAGCGCACTCTCAGGCGCCGGGCAGAGTTCACTGAAGATTTTTTCGGCGAAAAATTTGCCTATACAATGCCGTCGGAGCTTCCGACATCGCAAACTCCCAAGAAACGAAAAGACCGGGACCGACATCCTCAGCCCGCGTCTACCACCAACTCCACGCCAAAACCTACCGCGAGTGCTTCGGTTCCTCCTGAGACGGTTATTCCACCGCTCCGAACCGAAGTCACCGCATTACCGACGACTCTGATTCCGGATATCACTCCGACGCCAGTTATTGATTTTCCTCCGGATACCGAAACCGAGGAAATGCCCGAGACCATTGCTGTAGATAAGGTCACTCCTGCACGTGGAGCTGCCAGGCCTCCTATGGCCATGTCTATTAAGGCCTACACTAGGGCTAAGGCAGCCAGCAAGACCAAGCATCTTTCTGCTAAAGCCTTGCCTCAGCCTACTCCAGAGACACAAATTATGACTATGGCTGCTGACTTAATTTCTATGATTAGAGGTTCTCAGGCCCATCCTGAGAGGGGATCCCAGCCTCCTTCTGATAAAAGGCCCCGGGTTGAACCCTCTGACCCTATTCCTTCAGATGAAGATTCTGAGGACTCTGTCCACTCTGATGGCCAGGAAGAGCTCTTCCAGACCTATGAGGACTCGGATGCAGAGGATTCCATCCCCTCGGCCTCCCCTCCTGAGGATATTTCTTTTGGGGAAGTTCTGCATACCATGAGGGAACATTTCAAGTGGCAAGGCCAGGAATATTCTGATTCCAGAAAGCACCTTCGAACTTTCCTTAAAAAGCCCCAGCACAGGCCCTTAGCTATTCCTCCTGTGCTTGATGTTTTGGATGATTTATATTCTGACTCTAGTGTTACCCCTGACTCTCTTCCTCCTGCTCCAGCCAAGCCAGACAGGTATTACAGGGTCCCAGAAACACATTCCCATTTATTCAGGGCCCATACTGCTGATTTGGAAACTATTTCTCAGGGACCCAAAGGTGTTTCAGCTTCCACCTCTAAAAATCCTTTGCCCTCCAACAGGGAAGCTAGGTCATTAGAGAGATGGGATAAAAAGGTTTACACCTCCACTACTTTATCTATGAGAGCTTTGAATTGCCTTTTTCATATGTTACAATATCAGGATTTCCTGTTAGAAGATTTACAGAAAACATTGGCCTCTCCTGATCCTTTAGACAGGAAGTCTTTGCAGGAAGCTGTACATAACTCTCAGCAAGTAAGCAATCACTTCCTGCAGTGAGGACATGATGCACTGGAAGCTTCATGTAGGGCAGCTATGACAGGGGCAGTCATTCGTAGATATGCATGGTTAAAAGATCAACCTCTACCAGATCATGTAAAGGCAAAACTTCTGGATGCACCTTTGGAAAAGAACAAGCTTTTTGGTGCTAATGCTAAGGATGTGTTAAAGTCCATCGAGGAAAAAGCAAAATCAGTTCAGACGGTGAAAGATTTCCTCCAGGTTCAACCCCCCAGATTCAGTAGAAATTGGCCTTCAAAAAACTGGTCCTTTCCTAATCCTGAAAAATTTCAAAGGGGTAAAAACAGACGTGGTGAGGAAGAGGACAATACAGAGGTCCTTACAGGGGACGACAATGGCAGCCAGCAAACCAAAGAAGTGACACAGGGGTTTCACCTGCCCCACAGCCACAATCTCAATGACTTTCCTCTACTTCCGCCTACCAGGGAACAAACAGAAGCTCCCTTGGGCGGGAAATTATCTCTGTTTGCAGACAATTGGCACAGACTGACAAAGGACAAATGGATTTTGGACATTATAGACCGAGGTTACAGGTTCCATTTTCATACCTTACCAAGAAAACAAGGCATGCCAAACCTACCACAAAACCAGAGGGCAGAGGCTATCAAGCAAATCTCTCTGCTGACTCGGATGAAAGCAATAGAAAGAGTTCCACAACAAGAACAAGGGCAGGGGTTTTACTCAAGACTGTTCCTTGTTCCAAGAAAAGAATCTCAATGGAGACCAATACTGGATTTGTCTGCATTAAACACCTTTCTCATAGTACCAAAGTTCCAAATGCTGACTCTACAGCAACTCCTTCCCATGCTGGGCAAGGGGTCTTGGCTGATTACTCTGGACCTCAAGGAGGCATACCTGCATGTCCCTATCAGACACAGCTGCAGAAGATACCTCAGATTTCTTGCAGGGCCAGAGCATTATCAATTCTCAGCATTGCCATTTGGCTTATCTACTGCACCCAGAGTATTCACAAAATGCCTGGCTTCAGTAATTGCTCATTGCAGGCTCCAGGGGATCCAAATTTACCCGTACCTGGACGACTGCCTCATACAAGCGGACGACAAATTGATGTTGACAAAAAAGTTGGACTATGTCATACGATTACTTCAAGCTCTGGGATACACAGTCAACTTCCAAAAGTCAAGACTTCAGCCATCCCAGCAAATAATCTTCTTAGGAGCCAAATTAGACACAGCCTCTCAAATGGCGTACCTAACAGAAGACAAGCAAGAGAAGTTAACTCATTATTTCAAAGGTTTGGCAAAACTTACCCAGATGACTGCAAGGAGATTCCTACAGGCCCTGGGTTACATGGCATCCTGCATTCTCCTGGTTCCATTAGCAAGACTACACATGAGAAAGCTTCAATGGTACCTAAAAAGCCTATGGTCTCAACACAGCAACAACTTAGAGACAACCATACCGCTCATTCCATGCCTACAAAAGGAATTCCTATGGTGGGCCTCGGTAAGCCAGGCAAACACAGGTATGTCATTCAAAAAACCACAGATAACACAGACCATGACCACAGATGCCTCAGACCTTGGATGGGGAGCGCACATGGAAGGCAGGTGTATACAAGGACAATGGTCTCCAAAGGAAACACATCTGCACATAAACCAAAAGGAAATGCTGGCAGTAATGCATGCCATCGAGGCCTTTCAACACCAACTTCAGCAAGGCCATTTACTAATACGGACAGACAACACCACTGTGATGTGGTATATAAACAAGCAAGGGGGCACCCATTCTTACCCCCTTTGCAGACTGACAATGCATCTTTGGGAAAAATCACTGAGCCTAAACATTCAGTTACAATCCCAGTTTGTTCCAAGCAAAGACAATGTGCTGGCGGACAGCCTAAGCAGGAATTTCACAGATCCACACGAGTGGAGGTTACATCCGAAGATCTTCACACAGCTCACTTCGACATGGGGCAGGCCAGAAGTAGACCTATTTGCCTCTCACCTCAACCATCATCTACAAAAATTCTGCTCAAGGACATACCATCCACAAACTTGGAAAATAGATGCTCTCTCATTCAACTGGAACTTCCTAAAAATCTATGCATTCCCACCTCTGCCACTGATGACCTCAGTATTACTAAAGATCAAAGCAGAGAGACCCAAGGGGATCCTAATAGCTCCGGACTGGCCAAGACAACACTGGTATCCACTACTACGGAGCATATGTCACACCAAGAAGTGGGCCCTTCCCCAATGGCCTCTACTTTTGACTCAACACAACTTCAAAACAGTGCATCCAAACCTTCAGACACTGCAGCTAACAGCCTGGGAAATCCCATAAATAACCTCAACCTATCTCTTTCCAAGGAAGTTCAGCGGATACTAACAGAGGCTCGCAGACCATCCACCAGAAAGGTTTACTTAGCAAAATGGAAGAGATTCAGCATTTGGAATACCAGCAAGGGACATGATGCATCATTATTGAACATCCCACTCATCCTGGAATATTTGGCAGATATGCTAAAGAATGGTCTCTCATATTCTTCCATAAAGATACATGCATCAGCTATTTCAGCTAGATATAACACTGATCCGCCTGTCTTTTCACATCCTTTGCTAAGGCAATTCCTCAGGGGAATCAAGAACATTAAGCCACCAAGAAAGGCTCCAGTGCCAGCCTGGGACCTCAATTTTGTCCTAGAAAAACTGACTCTACCTCCATTTGAGCCAGCAGCTTCAGTTGACTTGCAATTTCTCTCATGGAAGACAGCTTTCTTGTTGGCAATTACCTCAGCAAGAAGGGTTTCGGAACTACAGGCCCTAATGGCAATACCACCATTCATAATTTTCCACAGAGACAGGGTTTCATTAAGGACCAACCCTACTTTTATGCCAAAGGTGGTATCTAGAGTTTCTTTAAATCAAGCTATTCATCTGCCTGCTTTCTTCCCCAATCCTGAGAATATGGGGAAAGACTGTTACATACCTTGGACATTCACAGACAACTTCGATACTACCTGGACAGAACCAAGACCAGTAGAAAGTCTGACCAACTTTTTGTAGCTTACGCCCCTGCAGTCCAAGGAAAAGCAATTTCAAAACAGACTATTTCAAAATGGATTGGATATTGCATCAGATTCTGTTATTCCTTTCATGGAAAGACTGTTCCAGCCAATGTCAGACCACATTCCACCAAAGCTACAGCCACCTCTACAGCATTCTTAAGAGGGGTGCCTACTAACGACATTCTAGAAGCTGCTACATGGAGCTTTGTGCATACATTCTCCAAACAATACAATCTCCCTCTATACTCCAGATCCAGAGCAGGCTTTGCTTCTGCAGTCCTGCAGGGTTTGATTGCCACACCATCTTTTTCCTAGAGCATTCCTCCTCCCCCAGCTAAGCTATGGTATTCTACCCATATGTTATGACTGCAGTTGCATTCTTGAAGGACATAGTACAGTTTTGTACCTACCATAAATGTAGATGTCCGATAGATATGCAGCTGCAGTCGGATTTTCCCTCCCTCCATACCCCTCTATGCCTAGGGTCCACTCCTATCCCTGGTTATCTTAGCTGGGGATATCTGTTATGATGTATCTGTTTATTGCTCATTTATTTGTCTGGAATCCTGTTTTTGTCTTCCAATTTGATTTCAGCCTTCCTTGGAGGGCACCTGGCATCTGGGGCAAGAAACACTGAAGAAAATGGCGTCGGCTGATGCTTATGTACTCCAGCCGCTCTGACGTCGGAGAGAAATGCGACATCAGCCGACGTCTGACCCAGACTTTGGAATCCGGCCGACCGAGGGCTGCCTGAGGCAGGACAACCCATATGTTATGACTGCAGTTGCATATCTATCGGACATCTACATTTATGGTAGGTACAAAACTGTACTTTCTTTCATCTCAGAGTATTATACAAGGGATGAAAGTGCTAAACCTTTTGAAGAAATAAATACTTTGCAACGTGGAAGTACTGTGTGGAGCTTATGGTGTTGTTTATGCCAACTGGGCACTATTTTCTTGGATTACTACTTTATAGTCTGGGCAGAAAGGAGTATAGCTAGTAAATCCATGCCAGCCTTTCCCAGGTGTGTGTGTGTGTGTGTGTGTGTGTGTGTGTGTGTGTGTGTGTGTGTGTGTGTGTGTGTGTGTGTGTGTGTGTACCTCAAAAGGTAGCTGTCAGCTAAAGTGGGCAGGGGCATAATGCACTGGTTGGACAGAGATGCTGTGGAGGTCTTGGCTTGGTCACGCAGGTGAGACCTCAACTTTATAGCTGTGCTAGTGGGGAGTCCTACTGGGGTTCTGGAGGAAGAGGGAGAAACCAGCCCTGGACTGACTGTGATCTCTGTGTTCTCTTAAGGGAAACTGCACTTGATGCAGACAGCTGCATCTGGACATATTGTGTGGGTACTTGTTATCCTGTCAGTGAGCATCCCCCACAGGTGCCAGTGGTGAGGATTGAGGCTTCTTGATTACTCATCCAGTGGAGGGTCGTCACACAAGTGCCCAGAAAAGAGGGCATTTGGAGACCTAATCTAGACCTCACTTATCTAAACACTTTTCAAAATTGCCTTCCTTTTGGATGCTGTCCCTTCAGGCTCTCTTTCCTCTCTTGCCTTCAGGCTTATATGGTATGTCTGGATCTCAAGGATGCTTATCTCTATATTCCAAATCATTTACTTTTCATGAAGGTTTTGTGGTTCTCTGTTGCTTCCTGGCACTTTCAGTTCTCTGCTTTGCCCTTTGACCATTCTACTGCCCCAAATGTGTTCACCAAATGCCTTGCTCCTGTGATTGCTCCTTACTGGCTTCAAGGGATACAAATATTCCCTTACTTAGAAGACCTATTGATTCAAGCGTCCTCTCTGGACATTCTTTTGTCAAATGTTCAGTTTGCCATTTCCCTTTTACAGAGCCTGGGGTTCACTATAAATTTCAAAAATACTCTTCTCTAACTCCTCAGGATCATGTTTTCCTGGGTTGCAGAATTCAGATGGTGCAAATTTTTGCATCCCTGCCACCTTTAAACACCTTAACTCTCATTTGTTTCTTTCACAGTCTTCTTCCTCTGGCTTCTATTATTACCAAAGAGTTTCTGAGAAATCTGTCATTCATGGCATCCACTATTCTGATGCCCCCCCCCCCCCTACAAACTTCACATGAGAAAGTGTCAGTGGTTTCTGAAGTCAGTGCGGCTCCAACATGCACATCTTCTAGACTTTGTAGTTCCTCTTCTTCCTTGTCTCAGACAGGAACTTCAATGGTGGATTCAGCAATTGTATCTGAATCCAGGAACCTATTTTCATTCCCCTCTTCCCTCTCAGGCATTGTTCAGACATGCTTCAGACATGGGATGGAGGGACATTTGGCCCCCTAAAGGCACAGGGAGCTTTGTTTCTTCAATAGCAGAAAGAGAACATAAATGTCAAAAAGACGAGAGCTCTTCTTATCACAGGATCATAGGAGGTTACTAGGGTAATGGCCCTGAGGCCCATACAAGACTAGCCAAGTTTTTACCTCTTGTAGTAGTGATATAAGTAGGCCTGGTCAACACCCACAACCCTGTCAAGAAGGAAGGCAGGTAACATGCCAGGGATGAATTTGCAATTTCCCCATCCAATCATCCAGACATCACTTTAAAAGGGTCAGGGAAGGGCTCTGCTTTATTTGTTTTGTAAGCTTATTCCATAGTAAGGGTATCCTCTGGGAGATGAACCTGTCTCTCCAGCAGGTTCGGTTAATATTGCTTTCATGTTGAAATGTTGAGGTCAATGGAGTGGGTACAGAAGGTACCATTTGTTTTGCTAATGTGTAGCATTTCCATCATAGTGGGATCCATGGTTGCCCTATACGCTAGGCAATGGTCACCCAGAGCAGTCTGTATGACACAGAGTATAGTGACATGCATTTCTGTCTATTAGCATAAGACATGTGTTGGACACCTTGAATTGTCTTTGTAAGACATACCTGAGGTCTCTCCAATTGCTGCAGGTGCCTGTTGAGGAACATCCCAAAGGCTGCATTGTAATCTGTAATAGATCTGATGAGGAAGGAGTACAGTGGGTTATAATCTCTGTTTTCTGGAGGCAATGCCCTTATTGATGAGATGGGCAATGTAGAAAGCTTTTCTTATCACTTTGGAGACATGGTGTTGAAAGGAGAAGTTGCTGTAAGTCTGTGTGCCCAGATCTCTTACCACAGATTGGGTACTCAAGGTGGTGTTATTAATGTTGTACTTTTCAGGGATTTCTCCCCTGCCAAAGGGGGTAATGATGCATTCTTTAGTATTTTACTTGAGCCCGTGGTTTTGGCACCAGTGGTTTGGTTTCAGTAAGACTGTTTTGTATGGAGTCAATCTTGCTAGGGCTTCAACGATTGCACCCAGTTTGCAGTCAGCTGCAAACTTTGTTAACCACATGCCCTTTATATTGGCCTGTACTTCTGAGACATACATCCAAACAATAGGAGCCCCAGCACCAAGCCCTGTGGTACACCACTGGTTACTGTTGTGCAGATTGATCAGGAGACTCTGTGTTAACTGTATGTGCTCTATTGGTGAGCCAGTTTTCTACCCACCTGACCATGTATTAGTTTACTTGTAATTGGGTAAGTTTATCTATGATAACTGAGTGGGGAATGGGTTCAAAAGCCTTCACTAGGTCTAAGTACGTGTTACGCACAAATTTGCCTTCATCCTGGGCTTTGGTGACTGTCTCAAAGATGTTCACCAAGTTTAGTAAGCACAACCTACCTTTGACAAAGCCAAATTGGGATGGGTCTACTGTGTGGAGGTCATTTATATCCTGGTTGAGAAGGTCCATGATAATTTTCTCCGTTGCTTTGCATATGAGGCTGGCAGACTTATGTATCTGTAGTTACCAGTGTCATCAGAGGAACCCTCTAAGTGGAGACGGATGACCTGTGGCAGTTTTCCAGTCAGCAGGAACAAACCCAGTACATAGATTATGGTTAAAGAGGGTACTCAGAGATGCAGCTAATTCTTCCTTTAAGCAATTTTTATTGCAGCCAGGGATGTTGTCTGGTCCCATAGAGTCCATATTTTTATTCCTAGAAAGGGCATTAAGGACCTATTCCTTAGTGACTTTTGGGGGAGAACATGCAGAGTAGATGTCTTGTGGTACATTGGGCAGAGACAGGGGGTGGGGGGGTGAATGTTCTCACTGAACCTGGCAGCCAGCAGGTTAGCAATATCACTAGGTCCATTATATGTTCTTTCATTTACAACAAGGTCTGTGCAACTCTGGGATATGCATTTGAGATTTCAGACATAGCTAAAGAATGCCTTATGATTATCCTTGCCTAGGATAGCCAATTTGGATTCATAGTCAGCTTTGGAATTTTTTTTACTAGGTGCCTTAGTTGCTTATGTAGGCCAAGGAGAGATTCCTTTAAGTTAGGGGACAGTCTCTTACTGCTTTTGGACAGGAGTTTATTTCTCCTTATTATATAGCCTGTTTATGGTAGATGTCCACCAAGCAGGTTTGTTCTTACATGATGAGATTACTTTTATCTGGTCAGTTACAGCTGAATCAATGCAACTGTGAAGGCATTTATAGAAGGCTTTGGTATATGCCTCTGCATTAGTATACTCGCCATCAGTAGAAGCAGATGCTGTGAATCTAGTAATATTCTCTTGTAAGTGATTTTAGGTTGATTTGTAGAAGTGTTTTAGTCTAATTTCAGCTGGGGAGGGTCTGATGTTATTTTGACTGTGGTCAGACCTCACTACAGATGACTGTACACTTGGGGTGGTGCAGTGGTCACTTATGTTTGCAAGTTCAAGATCCAGAATATTTGAATCCCTAGTGGGGATGGTCACCAACTCATCCAGGGCATTAGAGTTCACAAAGCTCAAGAATCTCTGTTTGAGAGCATTGGTACAGGTGTAGTTAGACCAGTTTATTGATGGGTAGATAAGGTCTGCCAGAATTAAGGTGTTAGGTATTACATGAAGGGACTCCAGGAGATCCAGGTAGTCATTGTGGGTGTCCTGGCTCATGGAGGGAGACATATAGCTGGTCATAATTTGAAGGGGGGTTTACATACAGAGATTTGAAGTTGGAGTAGTTCAAGGGACTCATTTAGCCTTAGCAATCTGGTGGAGTATCTTTCTTTAATAAAAAGTGATACTCCTTCTCCTTTGGATTTCCCATTCTCCTTTGATGGACTGAGCATGTGGACGGCATTGTAACCTGGTTTGACTGGGGTGCTCTCCACAACCTTGAACCAGGTTTCTGTGTCAGTACAGAGGTCAGCATTCTCCAAGGTAAGGGCAGCTTCCAGCTAGTGCAGCTTTAGGTTAAGACTCCTAGAGTTTAGCAGCATGACCCTGATGTTGGTTTTTGAGGAACAATTTGTGTTGAAAATGTTGTATTTGTAACATTGCCTACAAAAGGCACTATGGGGGAGGTAAGAGCCTATGCCAGAAGATGAAAACCTAGTGGTTACAGGTGGAGACTGTCTCTGGCAAAGCATTTGGGTCTATCAACCATATCATCCCAGGATGACAGGAACTAGATCCCCTTGGAATGGTACCAGAAATTAAGCTGATTGTTAAAGTCAATCATCTTTTACTTGTATTGTGACATCATCCTAGGTGAGGGTAATATGCTGCTTAAGGCTAGGGACATACCTGCCTGGGACATGTAATCTGAGAGCTCAATCATGTCTCTCTTCATATAGTCCAGAGAGGTACGTCTCAAGTCGTTCACACCAACATGTACTATGACAGAGTTGTAATAGTGCCTGCAGTTGAGAGAAATGAGTGCATGTGTGATGTTGCAGATCCTGGCAGCAGACAGACAGCTGTGACCTTCTCCTTATCCAACCTGGTGAGTGGCACATCAGTGTGTCTCATGATAGAGTCACCAATGACTAGTGTATTTGGTTTAGTTTTATGCCTTAGAGGCTTACTTGTTGAGACACTGTCGTGAGTTTTGATACTCCCTGTGTATATCTCCAACTGAGCTATTTGTGGTGTGCTTGTGTTTGGGAGGTCTCCATGCTTTTGTTGGTTTTTAGAGAGGATCTCTGCATATGGGGGTTTATGTGTTGATTGTGTGGTAGGTGGCTCTTCAGGCCTTTCATCCTGTCTTCTCTCCAGGGACTCTCAAGGTGTGCACAGACAACACCACAGTGACGTGGTATATAAACAAACAGGGAGGAATGGGATTTTATCTTCTTTGCTGGTTGGAACTTCTGGTGTGGGATATTTGTGTCAAGTGTCAAGTAACTCTTAAGGCAGTTTATATTACTTCCAGTCAGAACATTGTGGCAGACACTCTGTGCAGGGCCTTAACTCAGTCCCATGAAAGGATGCTTCACAGCAATGTGTTTCTGGACATTATCCACCATTAGGGTACTCCTCAAATGGATGCTGTTGCCTTCCCTCTGAGCAGACAATGCCTGCTGTTTTGTGCCAGAGTCCCAGGTCATCTGGTATGGAAGGTGGATGCCTTCTCATTTTCTTGGAATGATATGTTTCTTTATGTATTCCTTCCCCTTCCTCTCATTACGAAAGTCCTAGTCAAAATTCAACAGGATGCTCCTAAAATCTTGTTCCCGACTGCCTTTTGGCTGTGATAGCACTGGTTCCCTCTACTTCTGCATCTAGCCAGAGGCAATCATCACAAGTTACCTCACAGGGTGGATATAATCACACAAGACAAGGGATCTCTCATCCATCAACACCTATCCATGCTTCATCTGACACTGTGAGTGATAGGATTTTGATTCCTCATAGACACCTTTTGTGTTGCAAATCCCGCAGGAGGCTAGGAAATGTACTACTAGGAAATCCTACTTATCAAAATGGAAGAGGTTTTCCATTTGGTGCCTGTCTTGTTGCCTTGACCCACTTACTGTGGATATTTTTTTGTCTCTCTCTTATTTGTGTGAGGTGCTCAATGTTGGTATGGCTTATTCTTCTATTAAAGCCACTTATCAGCTATCTCAGCTTGTCTTCCTTTTTCTCCTCCTTTAGCTTCTAGATTTGAGGTGAAACAATTTCGTAAAGGAGTCCTTAATAAAACACATCCAAGGAAGCCTTTTCCTCCTCCCTGGGATCTTAGTTTTGTTTTGGAAAAGTTGGCTCAGGCTCCTTTTGAGCCTGCTGCTTCAGGTTCCTTGCAACATTGTTCTTGGAAGACTGTTCTTTTGTTAGTCATTACTTATGCCAGATAGATGTCTGACTTGCAGGCCCTTATGGCTTGTCTTCTTTTTGTGGTCTTTCATGAGGGCAGATTGTTCTTGCACACTAACCCTTGTACTATCATTCAACCAGTCTATTAATTTGCCTACTTTTTTCCCGTCTCCACAAGTTGACGGTGAGAGGGTGCTACATACTTTAGACGTACATAGGCAACTCAGAATTTATTTGGATAACACTAAGGCTAATAAAAAATCTGATCAGTTAATTTTTTATTTTCATCCAAGATCTTTGGGACTTGCTGTATTCAAGTAGACTAATTGTTCTTGGATTTCTAAGGCTATATCCATTTGTTACACTTTTCATGGCAAGAGCCTTCCTTCTTCACTTAATACTCATTCTGCTATAACTGTGGCTTCTTCTGGTGCTTTTTTCAAGTGCTTTGATACTAATCCAATTCTTCAAGCAGCTACCTGGTCTTGTGTGCATACCTTTACCAAACACTACAAGTTGGATGCTATGTATAAACCTAGGGCTGGTTTTGCTAGTGCCAGTCTTCAGGGCTTCTTATGGAACTCTTCTACTTCCTCCTCCAAAGTCTCCTATTGAGCTTTGCACTCTCCCATATGGTAGAATATAGCAGCAGTGAATGTAAGGACATATAGTACAGTTGTGTAAAATCTTACCATAACAGTAAATATCCTTGTGCTCACTGCTGCAGTATTTGCTCCCTCCCTCCATCCCCCTAGTCCTTTGCTTCCTGGATGTACAGATTACTTCCTGAGTTCCTTGGATTGTTGTTCCTACTGGGGCAATCAGTTCTGTTTTTGGTAGCTCTGAACATCACCTTTATGCACTATAAAGGACACTATGCAAGCAGCAATTGGGTGACGTTTGCTGCACCTTTAAAGAAATGGGAGTCTTTGGTACTCTGGCCAGATGTCAGCCTTCCATGGTGGGTAATTCCATATGTTAGAATAATGCAGCAGTGAAGGCAAGGACATCTATCATTATGGTAAGATTTTACATGACTGGACATTATTGCTGAGAGGCTTGAGTGCATGCTTGACCTTGCAGACCCTGGCACCTGAGAGGCAGCTGACTGTGACTTTCTTCTTGTGCAAGCTAGTGAGGGGACCATCTGTGTCTCACTACAGATTCATCTATGACAAAGACATTGTTTTTTGGTGTTTTGCCTTAAGGGCTTAATGGGTGAGACACTGATATGTTTGTTTTTATGTGTAGTCTGTTCTGTTGAGACTGTCATGTGTGCAGACGGTTTGCTTTTATGAGGTCACTGCTCTTTTGATAAGTTTCTAATGAGCACCTCTGCATATGTGGGTTTATGTGTTGTACATTTTGTTTATTGAGGAGGTGAAGTGTGTGTGCTGACAACCTGTTTGATAATTAGTTCATTGTTACCTGAGAGAAAGAGTATTTATTCTAGATTCATTGTATTTGTAGGAGTACATGGTTATCACAATACATGAGGCCATAGAAGCCTAGCTGTGTGTAAAAACACAAGTACCCATATTAAGTATATTTAGATGGTCATTGTTAGCAAAGCAATTTGTGAGCAACACCAACTGGGCCTGTCTATGAGGGATATAGTTACCACCCCAGAGGCTGAAATAGACTCCCGCTCCATGTGAAGTAATACTCCTTAATGACCCTGTTCATTGGCTACTTTGACTACTGGTTAGGTGATTGTGCAGTTACCTCTGAGCTGGCACCTATATCCCTCATGGACAGGTCCAGCTGGTGCTGCTCACAAACACAGTCTGCTAACAACAACAATCCAACTATGCCCAATAAGGGTATTTGTGTTTTTACACAGCTAGGCTTCTACAGACCCTAGTGCTAATAGGCTATTAGTCTTGTATGAACCTATGAAACTATATGCTTATGCAGGCTTATGCAGGCTTCACAACCTGTTCATAGGTTCATAGGTGTTTACTAGGCTAACGAATACAAGGGTCTGTTTAAGCCTAGCCATGCATCCCAAATCCCTGACAAGTTCTGATACCCTTGATAAGTGTAAGCAGGGGTTTTGGAGATAAAACATTTACAAGCAAGGGCCTGAGAGATGAACCATTTACAGGATGCCTGTGTCCATTAGAGACATAGGTGCCAAACCAGCGATGAATTTTCTTTTCCCCATCCAATTGTCCAAGTTGCACTTGATTTGGGTTAGGGAAGAACTCTGCTTCACATAGATGGAGAGCCTGTTCCATAGACTGGATAGTTTCTGGGATACATGCCTGTCTCTCCAGCAGGTCCTATTTATACCACAGGCAAGGCTTATGTCTTTAGAACAGGTAATTCTGGTGCTGTTTGTTTTATGGATATGAAGGAGATCCGTCAGAGTGGGGTCTGATAATGCCCTGTGTGCCAGGCATAGATCTCCCCTAAAAAGCTTGTCATAGACAGAATACAAGGATAGGGCCTTGAGGCAGTCTGCATAGGAACTTTTACTTACTCCCTGGATTCTTTTACTGAGAAACCTCTGCGGACATTCCAGTTGTTGGATATGCATGGTTAGGTACATAGCAAAGGGGGCATTGTACTCAATGATAGGTCTGATGAATACCGAACACAGTGGAACAATAACTTTCTTGGACTTAGATGCCATACCATTGTTTATAAGTTGTGCAACATAGAATGATCTTCTCACTACTGTAGACATGTGATGGTCAAAGGTTCGATTACTATCTATGTGTGTCCCTAAGTCCCTGACTACTGGGTCATCTGTAAGTGGTGCATTGTCAGTATGATAGTTACCAGGGGTGAATGACTTCCCAAAGGATAATATTATGCATTTCTTGTCATTTAGTTTTCATCCAAGGCTCTGACACCAGTTGTTTTTCTGTGTCAGCCCCTCAAATACTTGTGTCAGTGTGCAATCATCTCAGATTTAGTCAGCCAGAGACCACTGACATTTGTCTTGACTTCAGAGAAGTAAATGCAAAAAAGGAGCAGTTCAAGGACTGATCCCTGTTATCTACCACATGGCCTGCTGATGTCATCTACTGTAAGTTCATCTGCAGTCATTTGTAAATCAAACTTGTGCTGTGGTGTGCATGTTAAGTCTTATGTTCTGTAGTCAGTGTACTTAAATAGGTAGGGTTCTATTCTCACTGCAGTCAACTTGGTATGTATGTCTTGACAGAAGAGCATAACTATGTACCCTACAGTAACTTCTCCAATGGCGTAGATGGCCAGCACTTTGATACTTACACATGCCTACACATCCATTTCATGCAGGTTTCCCAACCTCTTGTCTACCACATGGCCTACTGATGTCATCTACTATAAGTTCAGCTGCAGTCATATATAAATCAGAATTATGCCCCGGCTCATATGTTAAGCAATTTGTGAGCAACACCAACTGGGCCTGTCTATGAGGAATATAGTTACCACCCCAGAGGCTGAAATAGACTCCCGCTCCATGTGAAGTAATACTCCTTAATGACCCTGTTCATTGGCTACTTTGACTGCTGATTAGGTGATTGTGCAGTTACCTCTGAGCTGGCACCTATATCCCTCATGGACAGGTCATCTACTATAAGTTCAGCTGCAGTCATATATAAATCAGAATTATGCCCTGGCTCATATGTTAAGTCCTGCTCTCTGTAGTCTGTGTACTTAAGTAGGTAAGGGTTTTATTCTCAAACATGGGGGGTGAGCTGGTGTCTGATATTACAAACTGCCTTTTTGTAATTACCATATTCTCCTCCCCAGACACAGCTGATATTATCAGCTATAAAGGGTTATTTCTCATGTTCAATGTCAGATTTGTGCCATAGCATGTGTGTTAAGTCCTGTAGTCTGTAATTGGTGTACTTAGATAGGCAGGGGTTCTTTTCTCACTGCAGCCAAGTTTGAGAGAGTGTGTGACTTGACATTGCAGAGGGCATTTTACACCAGCTTGTGGGACACTGCTATCTTGTCCTCAACAGACACTGCTGATGTCATCAACTATCTTACATTTTTGGATATGCAGTACTCCAACCAGGGCAGGGTCAGAGACTGGCCTCAAGACCAGGCAGAGGTCACATCATCTTATGCAATAAAGTATACAGTGAAATGGCTTTTAATCTATCCACATACATTATGTCATAGGATGCAGGCCATATTATCTTGCTGAGAAAGCTCAATGGTCTGTCCAGCTGCTACATGTGTCTGGTGAGCTACATATAAAAAAGAGCATTATACTCTATTAGTGTTGCCATGCAGTTTGACTACAGTGTTGTCATACATCCTAAGATGTCAGTATGATGGCATGGCTTATGATGTGCACAACAGATGCTTTCATTAGCAGTCTGAACAATTTGTGCTCAAAGTTCAGATTGCTATCTAAATGTGTTCCCAGTGCTGGCATCACAAGATTTCTGCATAGCAGGACTTTTGTCAATGCTGTGATTAACATGGAACACCACTTTTCTGAAAGCCAACATTACAAGCACACATTTCTGCATTTATCAGTAGATCTTGTGCCTTTGTCACCATTCAGTTGTGTGCATTAACTCCTCCTGTACTTTGTTATCATCATTGGTGGAGTCAATGATTGCACAAAACATGCATGAATCAGCAAACTTGGTAAGCCAAAGGCCATCTACTTTAGATCTACTTTAGCCTGAACTGTTGAGAAATACAGTTTAAACTGTGAATGGCCAAGAACAGATCCCTTTGGGGGTGCAAATGGTGACAGCTGTACTGGTGCATGTTGATTCACCAACTGTCAGATGATGTGTTCTGTCAGTGAGCCAGTTGTTTACCCATCAACTGATGTAAGACTTAATCCCCAGCTTGGAAGTTTTGTCAGTGATAGCTCCATGTGTAATTGTGTCAAAACCCTAGTGAAGATGACAATAGGCTGCATGCACTGTCTTAGCTTAGTCCAGGTCTACCACACAGAATCAATGTTCTGCAACAACATTACAGATCACCTGTGGCGTGATCGAGCACATACACCTTCCTGATATGATGGAATACACAGTTCAACACACCCTCCGCATGGCCTATGTTCTAGTACAAGGATGTACATCAACTTGCATCTGGGTCTATATTAGAACACTGAAGACACTAAATATCGAATGGCCTAACTGCTGAAAATGCTGGACCTCGAAGTCACATTTGTGGGGGGCTGTGCCCCCCCCTGCTAATTATGTATACCAACTTCAAGACCACACTACAGTGAGGAAAGGGTAAATATTCTGATCTTCACTGTACTGCGATCTAACAAAAAGCACATCATCGAACGGCATGTCCGACGTTAAGGCTGTTCAAAGGTTTGCCTCTTTGATTTGGTAATACGAACCCCATGCATCCACCTGCATTGGGGGTGGGGGCAGCACCTGATCCATGCATGTATACAGATGTCTGACTATCCTCGACTCTGAGGTACACCAACATGTCATTATTGACCTCTTCTATATGTATACTAGTAATATTCCAGGTGTATGCAACAGACCTGTGTGAATTGTTATTGTTAACTCAGGTCCCTTACATATGACAGATGTCCTCAAACAGGTCGTCAAGGGCATACATGATGACAACAGTATCATCTTGCGGAGCTTGAACAGGTAAAGGCATTAGACAAAAAGTCATACTGTGGTATTCAATCAACACTGTCACATGTGGCCAGAAACAGCTATATTGGTAAAGGATTAGACCAGCGAATGATATATGTGGCATCACACTATGGTGAAATGTGTGATGTGACATATATCTTAGGTCCATTAATCAGGTCAGTACATCAGGGGTGTCTGCTAGGCCCTTGCCTGCCCATTAGTTAAGTAATGGACATCACAGATGACATAGACATGCTGTGTCCAAACAGCTGCCTGAAGGACTACAGCTTGTGGGCAATCATTGGCTACAGCTGTGATATTAGTATAATACACACAGCAACAACACATACCAGAGACTGCTGCCACAGCCATGATAATACCTGCGTTGACGAGACACATGGAGGGATGTGTTGCATTGGGAAACAGACACAACACAAATTTATAATGTGGACATCACACCCTATAATCACACCAATAGGTATGTGACCTGTTTCCTGAGGTAGAAGGTAAGTGGTACATCCATCAGCATAAAACCTCTCAACTGTCCACAATTTGGCATAATGACCATATTTTTGCCTCATTTTTCAGTCTGCCCCAATTAAAATTTGTGATTTTGTAGCAAAGTACATAGGACTGAAGTAACTAAATAGTGGCATAAATCTGAGTTTCAGACTTCATAGCCTTCAGAAAAAGCATGCTAACACAAACCATGTTACTATAGCAAATTTCTAAGTTTGTAAGATCAATATTTAAAATCTGTCAATATTTTTGTGTCTTTGTCCACCCATTATTTTAGACTTTGTTTTGATTTCTGGCATGAAGAGGTTAAAAGGTATGAGCAGCATGTGGTCAAAGTGCTGACTCATCCATTAGCTGTAACACAAGTACTGGTTATGTGAAGGACATGCACATCAGTGGGATAATAACTTCATGGTTCCCAGTGTTCATCACACCAATAACTGAGTACAATGTACCCTTCTGCATGTTCCACTGATGTGCAACTGAAATGTACCACACTTGTCACAATGTGCTATCATACAACTTATTGTCCATACCTAGGTATTCTTTCTGTGGAGTATACATGACTGCCTGATGGTGCAGAACACCAATCATGTTGTTACTCCGGATGCATGTGTGCTACCTGTTCACCTTATGTATACACTGCATACATTGTTGTTTGACAAAATTAATGGCATGTATATCATTTGTGACAGTGTGAATTGCACCATTGATATATGCCATGCACATAAGGCAACGAGCCTGCAGTGTCTATACTGTCATATACAGGTATAGCAGTGTCCCTCATCACACCTCCTGCAGATATTACAGTACCAGGACAGTGTGTGTGGTTACCCTCATAGATCATGCCTGTCTCATACTAGTTGTACAGTGTGTGTTCCAGAATTATCTGTTATCACTCCACATCACATATATTCTGTCAGAGGCATGGGATTTGTGGTGGTATTATTCAGATATTGTCCATGATTGTAGTTGGTTCTTATAATGTTTGCCATAATTCTTTCCCTGTGGGCACCATGCTAGAGATCTCTGCTAAGAGTATAGTCACATTCAGGTACATCAGTTTGCACAGCTTCCCAATATGCACCCTGCCAAAATTATATGTCAGATCCCTGATAGATGTCCTCTGTATTATTCACGTAAGGATGCTTATCTCACATATGCATCGTCCCCATTATGTCACCTTGTGTGACAGTCACAGACACATTTTCAGTGTACAGTCCGTACTGTACCATATATATATATATATATATATATATATATATATATATATATATATATATATAGATATATTCTTGGCATCACTGCTACAACCATCTTCCATTGACATGTCCTCCTCTGCTGCACATTGGGAGTTTCACCTGTACTCTTTTCCTGTGTTCATTCCTACAATTCATCTGTGTGTCCCTATTCAATAAACACACTTCCCTTCAGTGATCATTTTACATGGCAGTCCCATGTCCTGTTAAAGATCATTAACACAGCTTCAGTACAGAATGGCAGGAAAGGGATGTCATGGTACTCTTACCTGCTGTCCTATACTGTGTTTGGGTCATATACTTCACATTCATACCTCTTAAATGTCCAGATATTCCCAGGATGTCCAGATGTTTTCCTTATCAAATACGTGGATTTCGGCCATATCACTGTGATGATCTCTGATCTGAAGTAACTTAGTATTACAGACATTTGAGTGCATACTTCTCAACTGTCCTGATCCATGCAGAATGATCAATTTTTGTCACATATTTGTGATCTTTTCTTCATAACATGTTTTCCTGGAAAATCATTGGCATGTCATTGCAGAGCACAGTCAGTAATGGATGAATGACATTTGAGTTTCAAATTTCATGCTCTTCAGAAAGTTTATACTAATGTACAAGACCTATCTATTCTATCTACTTCCTAAGTCTGGAAGTGCAATATTAAAAATCTATTCCTATTTCTAGTCCTTTGTCCCCCCATTTTATGGCTTTGTCCACATTTCTCGCTCTAAGAGGTTGAGAGTGTTACATTCTAACACATTCCTATGTGACATCTCTTGTCATGTATGTCCCTGTTACTGGTTATTTCCCTTCTCGTTAAGTTGGTAAGTTGGCCTCTCTGCAGATATGTTGCACTAAGAGAATGGCAATTATTTGTACAGCCATACCTTTCAGCTGTACAGATTTTTCAGAATATCCAGATTTTGCCTCATTTTCCTCTACTTCTCATACAACTGTGGTTTTTCAGGCAAGCATTGCTAAAGTATTGAGGGTTGAAATCAGAAAATAGTGAAAGGCATTTGAGTTTCAGACTTCATACCCTTCTGACAATACATGGCCATGCAAAACCTGTCATTCTATCAACTTTCTAAGTTTGTAAGAGCAATATTTAATAAGTGCATCCTTAGCATACCTCTCAACTGTCCAGATTTCTGCAGAATGTCCAGCGTTTTCACTCTTATTGTTGGCCTGTCTCTCATACACTTTGTGGTTTTCTGACAAATCACTAGTATGATCTGATGATTAAAGTCATTAAATAATGACATGCCTTTGAGTTGCAGACTTCATGACCTTCCGACATTGCATGCTAACAAAAATTCTGTTATTCTAGCAACTTTCTAGAATGTGTCTTTATATTTAGTCCTTTGATCCCACACTGTGTCATGCATTGTCCAGATGTCTTGCCCTAAGAGGTTGAGAGGTATGGTTAGTATTACGTACAATGCGTATTGTTCATTTTGGGGCTGAGCAGCAAAGCTGCATTCTGCAAACTTCTCCTTCTATCCATTTTTTGAATTTGTAAGAGCAATATTTTAAAAGTGTCCCTATTTCTGGCCCTTTCACCTCCCCCATTATTGATGTGTTTCCACAGATTTCTTGCTTTAAGAGGTTGAGAGATATGCAGTGTGGAATAGTTCCATGCATACCTCTCAACTGTCCAGAATTTTGCAGAATGTCCAGATTTTTGCATCATATGTTTGGCCTGTTCCTCATAATATTTATTATTTTCTGGCAAATCACTGAGATGATCTTTGGATTGAAGTCACTAAATAATGACATACATTTGAATTTCAGACTTCAAATCCTCTGGAAAATCTATGTTAACACAAATCCTGTTCTAGTAACTTTCTAAGTTTATATGACCAATATTTAAAAATTTCCCCCAGTTTTGTCAGACTTTGTCCAGGCTTTGTTTAGATTTCTGGCACTAAGAGTATGAGCTATGATTTGTACAGCCCTGGTGATCATTATGGCATTCTGCAGAAACCCGCAGTCCATATGTGCTCCTTTACATAGACTCAGTATCTGTGTATTGGTTTACAAGGTTTCCCAGCCCACAATCCTGTTACGAGCCATGAAACCAAACTTGGGCACGCCGCACCACATTAATATGCATTGCACACTGCCGCGTACTGCCCACCATCGTGTACATGGTTACACTCTGTGTAGGCTCTACAAAGAGCCTACACAGAGTTTAATGAATCCTGCTCAGAGTTTATAGTCATTTAACAGAAAACTCAAAACCTGGCAATATAACAAAAAGATAAAAGAAAGTCCTATGGAACAAAGGATCATTTGTTGCTAATTAATGTCATAATGGGGAATTGAAAAAAGGGGAATAATCTAAGTATGCCATGGACAGATTACAAAAAAGCATTTGACAGCATCTCACATTCTTGGATAAAGGAGTACTTACAGATGTGTAAGATACATTTTAAACAACAATTACATTACAGTGACTATGAAACAGTGACAAGCCACATTCTAATTAAGTCATGGCAAAGGGAAAATTATTATCCCAGAACTAGAAATTCAAAGTGGGGGATTCTACGATGATTCTTTGTTACTGTTGCTATTTTGTCTTGCCTTTAACCCATTAAGATGTCTACTTAACAGACTTGGTTTTGGTTATAATTTGGCCCCCAGAAAACATTCCAGTATAAACACTTCTCATCTTTTTGTGGATGACTTAAATCTATATAGTTCATCAGATGGGGAGCTGAAAACTGAAAAGTGGTTAAAACTTTCTCAGATTATATAAGAATGTAATTTGGTCTTGATAAACTTGTGAAAGCAATGTTTAAATAGGGAAAGCTGCAGCACCAAGAAAAGATCAGCGTCGGACAGGAACATGATATAAAGGATCTTGAGCAGGAAGAAGTGCATATAAATATTTGGAAATTGATGAAAGATTGTCAATAAAACATGAACATATGTGAATAAAACTCAGTAAGGAATACTTCATAAGACTAAAATTAATATTAAAAACTGCCATGACATCTTGGAACAAAGTCCAACCTCTAAACCAATGTGCACTTCCTGTTTAACTTACAGTTTTAATGTGACTCACTGGCACCAAAAGGTATTGGATCAGTTGGAGAGAAAACCAAGTAGAATGCTTCACACCTATCAAATGATATATAAAAATTAGTGTAGAGCAACATCATATATCCAATACAAAAGAAACAGAGCAACATTCAAAAACAAGACTGATATCCAAAACACTGAACATTAAGTGTTGTTGTTATTGTTGTTGTTGTCTTTCAGCTTTTCCCAGTTAGGGATCACCACAGCGGAACACCGGTATGCTAATGATTGGCAGTAGATTTTGATGAACGCCGAAGTGCCAGCTTGATGTTCAACCTTCAACGAAGGCATGCCCATTTATGCATGTCTTTCGAATGCCCAGTATCAAAAAACATTGGACCTCTCCAAATAAAAACAAGTAAAAACATTTATATAGAAACATTAAGAGCTTTCTTCCTTGGTGCATGGGACTTTATGTGAGTAGCAATTAGGGTAAAATCACTTTGTTATATAGAATATCCATCCATCATGTATTCAAATTAATTAAATCCAAAATTCATTTAAAGCAACAAATCAATAAAACCCCAAAACACATCAAATAGGTCTACATGTAATGATTGTCTACGTAATTATCTATGTAAAAAAATAAGTAAAAAAATGTAAATATATATAACAAGTACATGTAAAACCTATCATTAACTATAATTTAACAGATCTATATTTGAGCACAGTTTGTATTGAAACATTTATTTAAATGAGGAAGTCTAGTAGCATTCAATTTCAACTGCCATGACATTTCTCTGTGATTCTATATCTCTCCCACATAGGTTAATATACAGTTGCTCTAAAATTGCAAACCCAAATTTATTATAATGGTCATTTGATGATAAATGTTTATATAAAGCATTGTTGAAATTCTTCTTCTTAATCTCATATACATGTTCATATATTCATTTCCGTAGACACCTTTCAGTTTTACCTATGTAAAAACCAGAACAGCCAAAACATTTAGCAAGATACACCACTCATTTACTTCCACAGTTTCCCCTATGCAAAGTAATATGGATTTCAATATATTAACTAGGATCAAAGTGTCCCCTTCTAAAATGTAAGTACACTGATTTCAGTGCCCACATCAAGTCATACCACCCTTGATCGAGGAATTGTTGTAATCAAAGTCTTGGTGTGGGAAAATTCAAAGATGTTCTTAAATTGTTTGTCATCTTATAAGTAAAATAGTGCTTATTTCTTAATAATCTAAAAATTGTGGGGCTGGCCCTAAAAACATTCCAATTCTAACAAATAATGTTTCTAACATCTCTTATGCCTGAACTACCATGAAATGCTCAAAATGCCTTTCAGAAAAAAATGTTCTTTTTCTTATCAAAAGTGTTTCTATTTGTGATCCCATCTGTTTGTAACCTCATTAATAATGCCTCTTGCCATATTTTATGGGTAGCTTCTATCCAAAAACATACTGAACATCTTCTCTAATTCTATGTCTATGTCTTCAAACTCAGCAGTCATTCTGGCTGCTCTAAAACATTGCCCTTTCACTAAGCTCAAAAAGTGTAAGTAATTGCTAAAAGTAGGTTTTCCTTAAATCTGTGACTTAAAACTGGAAAACTGGTATTGGTACAAGTAATCAATATATCCACATAATTCATACTGTTGTTACTTAATTGTGCAGTAAATCTTAAAAATGTAGTAGTCCCATTTAAATATGTTAAGAAGCACTCAGCCTGGGTGTCAGAAGCTTCCCAGAAAATGAAAATATTATCCAAAAGGCACAAATATAATTTAATGTTCTGAAAAAATCTCAAATGAAAACATACTGCTTTTCCCAGGCCACCAAGACTAAATTGGCATAAACGGATGCACAAGCTGCACCCATCACTCATCATCATCATCATCCCCCCTTGTTCCCATTTTTTCTACATGTAGGTCAGGGTATTGTGTTAACTGTTGCCAACTCTCTTGATTCAGTGCCACACTCCTGTCTTCTTCAACACTCATGCCTGACTGTCGCAGATCTTCTTTCACACAATCCATCCACCTCTTTGCTGGATGTCCTGCTTCCTCTTACTTTCTTCCTGTTTGTCCCAAATCTTCCTCATCCGATTGTCTTCTGCTTTTCTGCACATGTCCAAACCACCGTAATCTGTTCTGTTTGATCTTTTCTGCATTTGGAGCTAATTTGGCTTCTACTCTTATGCCTTCATTTCTTTGTCTGTCCCACAGTGTGCATCCTCCCACCCTTCTCAGGCACTTCATTTCCATCACCTCTAGCTTCTTCACCTGTTCTGCCTTTAATGCCCAGGTTTCTGTACCATACAGTAGAACTGGTCACACCACTGTCTTGTACACCTTACTTTTCAGCTTCTGATTTGATTAAATAATTCACCTTCAAAATACACATAATTGTTGTCTAACACAAGGGACATCAGGACACAGATTAGATTAATGTTGTCATTTGATAAAAACTCATAATCAATTAAGCTGTCATGAAATAAATCCAAACTGTCCTCATACAAAATTGAGGTAAAAAGGTTGACAACATCAACGGTAAGAAATCTAATCTGACTGCTCCATAAATTTTACTTTTGGTGACCCAAGAAGTCCCAAGAATTTTTTAATACATGTGGTGTCAAATTGTAAAAAGGTTTAAGCTATCTATCAGTCAAGATGGCTATAGACAAAGTTTTGGAAGCTTGAGCTGCCAAAGTGGGTCAAAATGGGGGATCTGAAATGTCTTTATGAACTTTTGGAATGCCAATGATAGATGGAAAAATTGGTTGAGAGACCTTTAAAAAATGAAATACTTCCAAATTCCATTTACTATTCAATAAAAGGTCTTCCAACCTCAAATCTATATGGCGGTGATCAATGTTAACTTGATTCTTAGAAATAGAAATATGTGTGTCAGTATTGTGCAAAATATTAAGCATTACACTAGAGTACTTCTAGGAATCAAATAGTACTGTATCACCCCTTTGTCAAGTTTCATAATTTTTAACAAATTGTCTTGAAGAATCTTGTATATAACATCTCCTTTTTATATAGACAGGTTGTAATAACTATGCTGTCTTTTAGAATGCATCTCTAAAGCATAGATTTAATCTCTCACGGATTTTTTTTCAAATATATTTACCAAATGATGCATGGGTGGATTACAAGTACTTTTTTTAACTAAAAAAATCAGATTTGACAAATATATTGTCAGGTAACTCCTTACTGAGACCAAAAAATACATCTAAGTTTAGTTTCTTTGTTGTTGTTGTTCTTTCGGCTTTTCCCAGTTAGGGGTCGCCACAGCGGAACTCTGGTCCACTAATGATTGGCAGTAGATTTTTTTTATGGGTGCCGAGGTGCCAGCTCAACGCCCAACCTTTAATGAAGGCATGCCCATTCTACGCATGTCTTTTGAATGCCACTAATCTTTGTATACAATTTTAATTCTATCAAGGTATGAACTAGGTCCATCCTCTTTGTTGAAACAAACTTAAAACCTTTTTCAAACAGAAGGAAATGTTCCTTAGTAAAAGTATGATTGGTATTATTAGAAATATTATAACAATTATATGACACCAAACCTCTCTCACCCTGTTTAAGAGGAGTCAATACTACTTTCCGGCCTGACCTCTTGGTAGAATGGCAAGATTAGGGATGGGAACGTTAGAGATCCACACTGGGTCCTGGGCTTACTATCTGTAGGGAGCAGCTCCCTAGGCACTCTGACCTGTGTAATATGGGAAAATCCTGAAAATCCTCTAGATTGCATAAGCAGCCTGTCTGGACACTCATTAACAAAATTCACTCTTTCTAAAGTCACATTTTCATCATTCCTTACAAAGTTGAACAAACTAACTTGAACTAGGGTTGCCACCTTTTCAGTTGCTCAAAGTGGGACATTTTTTGTAGAAACTTGGGGTTTTATGGGACAAAACATATCCAAGACCAGTGGAAAGGACATAATTTCACGTTTTGCCAGAATGAAAGTTTATTCTTATAGCATTTGAGTTACTTATTTTATTTCTTATAACATTTAGGTGTTTCAGATGCAAAATAATTGTTTTATGCAACTATTAAAGAAAACTTAAGATATATTTGTTGTCCTAATATCTCAGGGCATCTGCCATTTTTTAGTTTTTTTCGCAGGACACAACTGCCCAAATAGGGACTGTCCCTCTTAAAGAGGGTCAGATGGCAGACCTGACTTGAACTGGATAAGCCATATTATTTTTATATTGTGCACAATCTGTCAGTTGTCTTCTGTTTCCATTTAGGATTATTGCTACACTTTTTATCCACATTTAATAAAGCATAAAAAAATTCTTATATTGATCAAAAATCAAATCCTGCTTAATATCCATGTTAAGTTTCTCAATTTTTTCTAATAAGGCAGAAATGTTAGCCTTATTCTACTAGATCATTAATTCCATCAGTTTAAAGTTATGCCTGTCAAACATATTGATAAAATCCATATAAAGTACATTGTCATATCTAATACCAAAAGATAATTTGTGCTCACATAAACCTTGTGGCACCACTTGAATGTAAAGGCAGTGCCTTAAATAGGAATTCTCTAAGGTCTATATCACGACGTTGAGCGATAAAAAGATTGAATGCTCTTTTATCGAACACTAAAAACAAAAAGTAGTAAATGTTGAACACACAGAACAGTGATTTTTTCCCAGAGGAAAAAAAAATTGCTGTTCTGCAAAAAAAAAAAAATCCAAACACAACATAAAGTGGGGGGCTTTACCCCACACCCCCAATATGGGGAGCTGTACCCCCCACACCCCCCTATTTAAATATACCAGCTCCGAGTTTGCACCACAGTGGAGGAAATGGCAAAGTTCCGAAAATGGCCCAGTGATTTTTTTCTCTGGGAAAAAATTGCTGTTCTGTGTGTTCGGCATTCAGTGCTTTTGACTTTTAGTGTTTGATAAAACAGCGTTCGCTCTTTTTATCATTCGACTTCATAATATAGACCCAGTTGTCTATTTGCAAACTTTTGACTTTCTAAAGCTTTTTTTTTTTCAAAAAGATGCATCAGTTCCTTTAACACTAAACATTGCAATTTATTTGTTTCTGTAACCCTCTGCTGAGTAAAACTCTTTGAAAACTGAAAGTTTTTGTCTAATAGAGTTCTGTAATCAAGTGTTTTTTTTTTGGAAGTGTGGTAAGATTACAAATAATCATAGGCAAAGAAGAAAACAAATGTTTGTTAACAGTACTTTCACAAGTTGTCTTTTGAATAGCTAAATGTTGCTGAACTTCAGATCCACTGTTCTGGCCAATGGTGTGCATATCCTGGATGAATATGAATTCACAAATTGCTATGCACCTATGGCAGTGAACTGTTGATAATTCAGTGAATAAGACTTGCCCGCACATAGTGCTTGTATTGACAAACCAGGTTCCTATTACGTTATTGAAGTTCTGAAACTTCGAACACCATAAGGTCGAACCCTTATGTTCGAAGTATCAGAACTTCTATAACGGTAAAAAAAAAACTAAAAACAAAGAATAAAGTATTGCAAGCAGGGAGGCAAGCCCCCTGCACCCTCCATGTGGTGTGTCCCACCCCCCCCCGCTCTTTAAATATACCAACTCCAAGATCGCACTACAGTGCGGTAAAGGGAAATCTTCCCTTTTCGCACTGTATTGCGATCTCGGAGTTGGTATATCAACAGTTGCAACAGTTAGGTAGGTTTTAGGTTTTTTACTTTTTTTATGTTTTTACATTTGAATTCTTGAAACTTCAAATATCTGAGTTCGATGTTCTCAGGTTCAAAGTTTCAAGGATTTGACAACGTAATAGGAACCCGACAAACAACATAAAGATAATGGTACCCCTACAAGTTACTGGAAACATGATTCAATAAGTTTGGTGAGGTCTTCCTTCATCAAGTACATCTCTTGCAGCCAAGTTTAGCTGAGTTTTCTTTAAGGATGACAGAAGTGGGAAATGAGTCCAACATATCCATGACTTCTGTTCCCACACCATAAACACAAAAGCAATACAAAAGAAAGGTGTCTGCACAAGCAAATATATGAATACTTATATGACATTAAGAAGAAGAATTTCAACAATGCTTTATATAAGCATTTATCATCAAGTGACCATTGTAATAAATTTGTGTTTGGAATTTTAGAGAAAGTAAATACTAACTCATGTGAGGGATTCTGATAAAAAAATTGGAACACAGAGAAATGTCATTGCAGTTGAAACTTAATGCTATTGAACTTCCTGGTTTAAATTAACGTTTCAATACAACCTGTGCTCTAATATAGACCTGTTAAATTATAGTTATTAATAGGATTTACAGGGATTATACACACACACACACACATACACACACATACACACATATATATATATATATATATATATATATATATATATATATACATATATATATATATATATATATATATATATTTGTATATATCCTGTATTTCCCCAAAAATAAGAATGGGTCTTATAATTTTCCCCCACCGAAATAACCATTAGGGCTTATTATCAGGGGATGCCTTATTTATCCCCGCCCCTGTACAACAATCTACATTTATTCATTTATTCATGTACAAAAATCAACATTTATTCATGTACAAAAATCAGCATTTATTCATGTATAGAAATTGACATTTATTCATGTACAAAAATCAACATTTATTTATGTACACAAATCAGCATTTATTCATGTACAAAAGTTGACATTTATTTGGTACTTTTCCATTATTGGGCAACAGTTCTAGGTAATGCGTTAACAGTTGTGTGAGAATTGTACATAAACAGTGCAACAAACATTTCAACTTCAGAATATCTACACCTTGGCTTTCACAGTGCAATATTTCATGCTTAACAGAAAGTGCAGAAAAATCTCAATACATGTCTATTGGAGGAGGGGAATAAAACAGGTGACTAACTGCCACTTTTTGAGTGGTGATGCTTTCTTTATTCCTTACCTAAACCATAAGAGAAGAATGATGGAAAGTCATAAAAATGAAGTCTGGGAACTAGTGGCCTTACTTTGTAATTACCCCTTGATAATGAAATGTTACCTTAATACAATAAAGTCAAAAAACTGACAAGAGCTTGCTGCCAGCTGAAAGCAGAAGCAATCCATTCTGTTGCCACGATAACGGAAAAGTTATTCAAATACAGTCATATCATCTTCTTCTGGAACATTATCATAAGTCTCCAACCCCTGAATTCCGGCCTGAATTTCTTGCGACTCCATTTCCCGTAGAACCATTAGCCACAGTCTGTCATGCCTAGCAATAGAGCTCTCCTTAAATGAGCACTGCTTGCCCATGTAGCCTGCTCATAGTGCATTGGCAACACAGCTGTCAGTGATTTTATCCCATGAAATCTTCACACAAGTCACAAACTCTTGCAGGCTAGGCTTCACAAAGTTTCCAAGCTGATTTCTCTCCATTCTATTTTCAATGTAGTCATTGAGTTACATGTGCAAATGGTCATTGAATAGCTTGTTTATTGCAATATCAAGAGTCTAGAGATAGGCAGTCATTCCTGCAGGAATCATTATTTGATCTATTCTTCTCTGTGCAAGGAAGTTCTTCATGTCTTTAGCGCAGTGAGTGCTGGCTGAATCCCAGACTAGCAGCAGACCTCTTTTGCCACCTCGCAAAACAAGTGGCAGCATTACATCGACCCACTTCCTTATAACTGCTTGTGTGCACCAGGCTTTTTTGGTTTCAAGAATGTAAATGCCTGAAACACATTCAATCTTATCTTTCTTGCCCATACTAATGATTAGAGGTGGGGTTTTCTTTCCATCTAGACGAATTACCAAAATACAGGTAACACGTGCACTTTCGTAACCAGTGGAGGGAATGTAGATTGATGAGGCACCCCTCTGATCAATTGCTGTTTGAGATTATTGACCCATAAACACTGCGGTTTCATCCATAGCAATCATGTTGGACAGTTGGTATTTAGAAAGGTCGATGCCATTAACAAAGGACTTGAATGCAAGTGCACGTTTAATAACTTCAGTATCTTCCAGCTTGAACAGTGTTGTCGATCTTCTTAGAGACAGTTCATATCACTGAAGTAAGCCATTCAGCCAATGCTGTGATGCTTTGAATTCTTCTGGGGATATTTCTAACTGTGGTGCCATTGCAAGGGCAAATGCTTGAATATCAGTCCTGCGCACAACCAAAGCCTTTGCTCTCCTGTTAGCAATCCATTCACAGATGATGTCTTCCAGCTCAGGAAATAATGGTTGCTGACCTGATCCACACTTGCACTTCTTAGCATTTCCCTCGTCTGCCTGTTGACTGAGGTTATTGTAGGCTGCTCACCATTTTCGGACCATTCGGAGATCCAACTTCTCTTTGCAGGAAACCATCAGATTCTTTCCATGGGAGTCCTCCATGATTCATTTCTTGTACTCGATGGAATAGCTCTTTCTTTTTGCACTCATCTTGTCGGGGGGGGGGGGGTTAATTAAAGACTTACGAGACAGGAGTGGCAACACAAAATGGCGACAGTTAAGAAGACACAACCACACTCGTTCACTATCAAGTGCACACGTTTTAAGTGCATTGTCTGTACTTTCACCAAAGTACACTTGCCAGTGTTTATGGGTCAAGGATCTTAAAAATCAAGTGTGAGTGAGGATTAGGGCTACAGTATGAATCATGGAGGACTCCCAGGAAAGAATTTTACAACTTTCTGCAAAGAGAAGAAATTGGGTGTCCGAATGGTCTGAAAATGGCGAGCAGAGTACGATAACCACAGTCAGCAGGTGTCAATAATATTATTATTTTACAATTCAAAACGTCCATCGTGTGTTGTTGGCAATCTTAACTGGGGCTTATTTTTGGGGTAGGGCTTACATATCATGACCACCCTGGAAAACCATGCTAGGATTTATTCTCTTGTTAGGTCTTATTTATGGAGAAATACAATATATATATATATATATATATATATATATATATATATATATATATATATATATATATATATATATTTACATAGATAATAGGACATTGTAACAATCATACATGTACACAGATTTATGATGTTTTGTTTTTTATTGATCTGTTGCTTTAAATGAATTTTGGATTTAATTCATGAGATCACATGATGGATGTTCTATATAAGGAAGTGACTTTACCATAATTGCTATTCTATGAAGTCACAAGTACCAGGGATGAAAGTGTGTGATGTTTTATATGAATGTTTTTACATGATGCTTTCTGCTATTAAAAAGTGTGTTTTTATCTGGTGGAGCGCTGTGTTTTGTGATCCTGTACACCCAATGTCAGTGTTTTGGTTATAAGATTATATATCCCTCATTCTGAAGGAGGTATGGGCTTCCTTGAAATTGATTACATGTAAATATTTGTAATAGTGGGACTATTTGCAATTGTGGGACTGGATACATACCTGCCTATCTCACCAGATCCAAACAAAGTGAAAGTCTTAAAATATGAGAAGTTTATGATAACTTCCTTGCCTAGTTTATTAGAAGCATATTGGTGACAGTTGGGATTGGAAATCAAACCAGAAGCAGACAAAAATCAAGCAGCAACTGAATGTACCAAAAAATAAAATAAAATAAAAAAAAAGAATGCAAGGAGAAGGATCAGATGAGAAGGCAAGAAATGTGGAAAAGGCATAAATATTATGGTAAGTACCGAAAACTCCTGGAGCAACCTCATATTGATCAGGATTTGACAGAGACATTTTTAAGGAGAGGTGAATTTAAACCAAAACATGAAAGGTTAATAATGGCATCCCAGGACAGTGGACTACATACACATTAATTTACAAAGTCTCTTAAACATGTGGGAGAAACACACAACTGCAGGTTCTGTAAAACAGTACTGGTAACAGCAACACATCTTGTTGACAGGTGTGATATGATAATGGCAGAGGACCTGTATACTGAAAAGTATAATGATGTGGAAAGACTGTTGTAATGGAGATTGTGCAGACATTCCTATAAGAAAAGTGCAGTCCGGGTCTGAACTGTCTGCAAACAGCTACAGTTAACTTTGAGTATGTGTCTAACTGTTTTAGCCAATCTTCATTTTCCCCTGGAGAGCACTGTGCTTTGGCTGTAAGCAGCCCCCACCCCCACCCCCCCACCACCACACACATCTTCCACTTTCTCTTATTCCCTTCTGTTAGCAAATAGTATCCATAACTGATCAATACTGTGTGTTTGTTTATTTAAACTATACCACAGTAGCCTACTGATACAAGGTTATCCTGGTTTTCCACCTGAGAAATTAAGACAAGACTTACAGTTTCAGAGCAGTCCTTGGTCAATTGTGATTGTTCTTAACACATACTTGTCTTGCTTTGTGATTGTTTCCAGCCCTCATATAAGAACCTAACAGGGTCTCTACCTGCTTCGCTCCCCGCCCTGCCCCCTATTTCCTCCCGCCCCCGGTGGTCCCACCTTTATTGCACTCAAACCCCTCCCATCTTTCCAATAGCCAACCACAGCGCTAACCCAACACTACCTCCTCCATATTCCCTCTACTATCACACCTCCTCAACTGACATGTACAAGCATACCTTTCCTTTGCTCACTGCATGCACTCTTCTTGCATATCTTACATCCTACCAAAGCTCCATCATTCCCCCACTCAACCACTACCACTGTACTACTACTCACACCACCACCCATGTCTCACCCATACTCTGCTCCCCTCCCACCAGCTTAAGAACCATCCCTATGCACCCCCCACATATTCTACCAACTATATTACTCAAATGTAAAGCATCCCTACAACTTAACATAGTAACCCTCCCACCATACCTTTTACCCACAGAGAACAATCATAAAATTTCCCTTATAAACAAACACATTCAAAAACTGAGAAAACTAATAATCTCATGCATATCAAAACTAGCCCTAAGTGGAGACATCCACCCCAACCCTGGCCCTACCATCTCCAACCCCAATCCTCATAATCAGACAAGAAACTACAACTTCTCCCATATTACAGCCAACAGAAAGCCAAGTGACTTCCTTCTACTAAGCCTAAATATTAGAAGTATATCCAACAAAGTCCATGAACTCCATGCCACCATAGACTTATACTCCCCAGATATAGTCGTCCTGACAGAAACTTGGCTAAAACCTCACATTACCAGTGAGCAAATACTCCCTACAGGTTACGGCATACTAAGAGTAGACCGGCTAAACAAAAAAGGAGGTGGTGTAGCTATAATATTTAAACAACATCTAAACATCCAGATCTTAAAATCATCAGCTCCACAAATAGGCAATGAAGAAATAATATATACCAACCTCAAAATTAACCGAAACAAAACCATCAACATAATTGGATGCTACTTCCCACCTGGCCAAAACATCCCTCCACTAGAAAACCTCCTCAGCTGGTCTACCCACCATCTCCCCAAGAAACTATCATCTTAGGTGATTTCAATATTGACTGGCAATCCTGTTCTGGCAACAATCCAACCCATCATGTACACCTTCATGGCTTCACCCAACTAGTCCAGTCACCAACAAGGATAAATAAAAACTCCAGCAAGCACTCTACCCTGGATTGGATACTAGTCAGTAAGAACCCCCAGTCATATATAACAGGCTGCTTATCAGATAGCCTCAGTGATCACTCCCCAACATTCCTACTCAAAAATACCTGTACCAAGCTAAACCTGTCATCTATCGTCAAATACGTAAAAATAAACTTTAACCCACTCACATTCATCTCATCCCTCAAAGAATGTAACTGGCATGCTCTAAAGTACCTCAGTCTAGATGACGCAGTTGAATCTTTTAATACTACCTTCCTGAACATCCTTAATTACCATGCCCCATAAGATTTTCCAGAACCAAAGCACAACCCTCCCCATGGCTACAGAAAACCACTAAGTCAGAAATGAAAACAGGGATAAAGCCTGGGAGCACTGGGCAAAACCAAAACCCCACAGCTAGACAGAAATTCCTAGAACTACGCAATAGAGTCAAAAGCTAATAAACGGGACAAATTCCAATACTACCAGTCTGCCCTAGACTCCTCACAACACAGCCCCAAACAATTCTGGTCCTCCATAAACTCCATCCTCCACCCAGGTAAAGTCAGTACCCCTCCTCCTAACATCCCTCACTCCCCAGAAAATATTGCTATCTCATTCAACACACACTTCACCCAAACCATACTATCACTAGCTAAACAACACAACCCCCCTCCCCTCCAACCCACACCTTCAACTAGTTATCTCCCCAGTGCTTTCTCTTTTTCTCCTGTACCTACCTCCAACATAAAAAAACTCTTAACTAAACTTAAACCCACCAAATTAGCAGCAGACAACCTCCCAAGTGAATACCTACTAATCGCAGCTGATGCTCTGGCCTACCCAGTATCCATCTTGATTAACCGATCTCTGTCAGAAAGTTACGTTCCCACATTGTGGAAAGTCTCACATATAATTCCCCTCCACAAAGGCGGACCCTCTGCAGAACTAACCAATTACCGCCCCATAGCTATTCTCTCTCCACTCTCCAAAATACTAGAGAGATGCATACACTCTCAGGTCTCACACTACCTCCTTACTAACAACTTCCTTTCCAGTACTCAGCATGGTTTCCGACCAAACCATAGCACCACCACTGCCTTACTCTCCTTTACTAACACTATCCTTCAGCATAAAACAATGGCTATCTCTCCTCTGCTACTTTCCTAGACCTATCTAAAGCATTTGACATGGTCCCACACAAACAACTTATCTCTGTCCTCAATAACCTATCCTTCTCACAATCAGTCACCAACTGGTTTCAGAGTTACCTGTCTGACCGCCAACAATCCGTTGTATGGCAGAATGACATATCTCCCCAACTACCTGTCTCCATAGGGGTTCCCCAAGGATCCATCCTTGGACCCCTACTTTTCTCTGTTTACACCAATAATCTAGCCTCTGCCACCAAACATGGCACACTCATCCAATACGCAGATGACTCTACCATCATCTGCTCAGCCCAGTCCCTACCCAAACTGCAAAAAGTCACACAGGAAGCCTTTTTCTCTGTTGAAACATGGTTATCCGATGCCCAATTAATACTCAACCCAAACAAAACTAAGCTACCCATCTTCCAACCCACCAAACATACTCAAAACAACTCTCACTTTAACATCAAAGCAAAAGACAACACTACTATATACCCAACTGAACACACCAAATTGCTAGGAGTGGAAATAGACAATAAACTAAAATTTGACATTCACATATCCATGACCATAAAAAGTCCACAAAAACTAGGAGCATTATACAGAAATAAACAATTTCTCACCAAAGCAGCAAAGATTTCAATAGCAAATTCCCACCTTATCTCCACCCTACTTTATGCCTCTCCAGTATATACCAACCTAAGGCAATGTGATCTAAACAAGCTAGAGACCTGCTACAACAAAATCGCAAAATTCGCCACAGGGCATCCTACCGTAGTCACCACTGTCTCTCACTTGCTGAACTGGGCTGGCTTGAACTCCCTCACCTCCTTCAGTGGTATCAACTCTCACTCACCCACAAACTAGTAAACCATCCACTAAATATCCCATCCCTCCAGAATCTACTCCAACCCTATCGCACCACCAGACCACTAAGATCCAGCAACAAAATCACTTGCAGATCACTAAAGCCAATAACTCTGCTGGTGAAGCACTATTCTCTTGCGCCATAGCCAAATTATGGAACTCACTCCCACCCACAATTACCTCCGTACCATCATGCACCAACTTCAAAACTTTATTAAAAGCGCACCTAAAATCATGCTGGCTATGCCCTTGCAACTCCCACTCTAATATCATCCACCCCATCCAACTACTACCTTTCTTTCACCTCCACTAACTACCTTGATGATAGCAAGCTCAGATGCTCATAAGCCTAGTACTTATTATACAGCAGGAACTTCTCATTGTTACATTTGTTAATGCCTGTTATGTACTTCACAGATAAAGATTCTAGTTGTCTACTGATGTACTATGTTCTTCATCTGTAAATATGTTGTAAGTAATTTCTATGTTAAATTGTTAATCACTATGTAATCCAATGTAACTACTGTCTGTTTATTTTACTGTGGAGATTTTCTCCCCGGGCCTCCGCTGAAAATGGACCCACGTCCAGTCGGACACTCCGGGTATATAGTGGTGTTTTCTTTTGCTGTGATGTTGCAAGTGAGAGTTGTTTTGAGTATGTTTTATATTTAAATTTTGAAGTATCAAAAATATATGTGTGTGTGTGTGTGTGTGTGTGTGTGTGTGTGTGTGTGTGTGTGTGTGTGTGTGTGTGTGTGTGTGTGTGTGTGTGATTGTGCACATGTTTTTTATGCATAATGATGTGTGGTTCATACTTCAACAAGTAATACCAGCATTTTATCGCATAAAGTATATATTGTATGCCACTTAATGCACTGCAGTAAACTATTGGCACTGTATCATGGACATAGTGGCCCACACATAGCTTTCTATGGATATCATCAATACAAATACTACATTGGGAATGTTGCATGATCATTATTTTTATTATACAAAATATAAATACACTTTATGGGCCATATCATCTGACAATTATATTTTAATGTCACCTTAATCTTTTATGACATACT